>NW_019641638.1:341882-591912 GCF_000599845.2 Trichogramma pretiosum | reverse complement strand
GTACTATAACATACCAAAAGCGCGTCAAGATCGGTGACATACGAGCGCAGGTTTATTTAAAAAATTCTGAGCCTTACCCATATATGATATTACAGTATCAAATAAATTAAATTCACGTTTGAAAAATAAAAAAAAATAAATAAATACATATATGAGGAGGGATATAACATTTATAACATAATTCAAATTACCCTATAAATATCATTGGGGTATAAGCATGATGTAATACTGCACAAAAATTCTGAAAACATTTCTGAAGACGTACTTGGGGACGTTAAGGGATGATAAAAATATTTAACATATTATAAATCTTTTTTGTTCTTTGCATTATATCATTTAAGTGCTTCCAACTCGATCTAGAGCATTATTTATTTATTAAATTTCTTTTTTATTTTTTTTTATTTTTTTTTATTTTTTTTATTTTTTATTTATATTTTTATTTATTTATTTATTTATTTAATCCTCCAGATACATATTGATACAAAAATTCTGATGAATATAACGCGAGAATCACGTAAATAGTTTAAGGGTTGATAGAGGGGTGAAAAATGATCGTATCGATTCCAAAATTTATACAGCACATCTTCGGGTCGCTAGAAAGGTACCATAAAAATTTGGACCCAATCGGTTGAACGGTTATTGAGGTATCGTGTTTACAAGGCCGTCCTGAGTTAACAATAGTAGGACTTCGCTTCGCTCAGCTAAAAAATACAATTTGAGTCAAAAGGATCTTGCAAGTTTTCTAAATTCTAAAACTCCACAGTATGCTTTAAAAAGATGTATTTATCATCACTGGCGGTAATGTACAGCTTCTTCCCCCACTCATTAATACAATTGTCTTTTAAAATCGATCCAACGAGGTCCACCACCAAATACAACGTAATAACGATTAACACGCCAACAAAACCGGAAAAATAATGTACACACACATACGCAAGTATATAAGCGGGCAGATAATAGAGGCGAAATGATCGATGGACTTTTGAATGTTAATAAGTGCGCCGGAAGGAGGCAATTGTTCGTGCACGATCTGATTAATTCATAAATGCCCGAGACTCGGGCCCGCGAAAAGAGAGAAAGGCCGGTCCGAAAATAGAATAAGAGAGTCGAGGCGAAGCGAGAGTAGAACAACGAGTTTTGGAACGGGCACACACAAATCACGTTATGCACGGTCAAGTGACGCGTTACAACTGTTTTCTCTCTTTCGCCCAAGCTTGACCAGCGGTCAACTGCCTTCTCAGTAGGAGGTACCGATTGTGTTTGCCGAGAATAAAAAAAATGACTGCGACTGACCCTCAACTTCCGATTCTCTCTCTCTTGTGTAATAAAAGTGGGCCACGCACATGCACACGCTAATTCGGACGGACGGCGCGGGGTGTGGAGATCATGCAGCAGCGGCAGTGGTCCGACGGCCTTTCACTTTTTCTCTCTCTCTCTCGCTCGACAAAATGGCTTTTAGCTGGACCGACACCGGCTGCTGCTGCTGGATGGATGGACGAGTATTGCCTTACTTTGTCATTGTCCGACGAGGATGACCGAGTTCTGTATCAATGGAAAAGTATACTCGATTACAAGTATACGGCTAGACTGTAACTCAAGAATCTTCTTTTTCTCTAGCAGTGAAATTTAATAATAAAAAAATAAAAAATAAAAAGATCTAGACCGCACATCTGCACACGTTGTACACTAAAGGCCGGAAATTTATCGGCGCGTTGTAAAATTTTTCTCCGAGAGTGACTTTATGTACAGAAGCCAAGGAGTTGTAAATTTTATAACTATTATATACTCGCTCTGACTAAGCTCGCGAGCGATGGCACATAATTGTCGATATCAATGCAGCCCGCGCAGCGTCGATAATATAAATCTCGCGCATCCTATATAACTTTTTCCGTCCATATTATATAATGTACAAATTTATTAGTACACACGATCGCGCGTGTCCTCCTCCTCGACTCGCTGTGGGACATTAAATTAAAGTGGCCGTAATATTTATATCGTATATGGTACGCCCGACGGATATATATACGAATTTATAAATTAATATCGGACGAGAAAATTTAATATTATCATTGCAAAATAAGAGTCGTTAGCATCGCGAGTAATTTTCGGAAATACTTGCGGCTTTTTAACGTCAGGCGCACGACGATGTGACATTGTAAAAACGTCGTATAAGCGCGGAGCTTTTAATAACTTTGCCGATCGTCGCGCTTTTTTTTTTCATTTAATGGAGCTATTACGATACTCGTATTACGAAGACGAAAGCATAAAAGAGTTGACTTATTTCCTCTATGTTCCCTTTTTTAACTTTTCTTTTATGTTTTCCGAAATACGCGAAGCTATGCGCGCCTGTCAATTTGTCGCGAGGATTTACTATTGTAAGGATGAGTAATGACACGTGACTCTTACGATATTATAGAGGAAGAAATTTTTGCGAGGAAAAGATTTGATTTTTGAACTTACTTGAACTCACAACGATCCTTCGAACGACGATCTCGACGGGCCAAAAACCCATCTCTCTTCTCACGAGGCTTCCGCGGCATTACGCGCGTATTTAAAAATATCCAAGTCTTCTTCGACTCTCGAGATGTTGTCAAGGCGGCGTCGTTCCAGAGACTAAGACCTACATTTCGCGGGACGAAAACAGCCCAGGGAGAAAAAAGGGTTAAACATATTCCGCTCTCGTAGTTAACCCACGGAAAGAGAATATGAGATTCTGCTGCTGCTGCTGCTACGGTGTATGTATATTGTATGCAAAATGAAATGCCGCCGCCGTTGTGTATGTGTACGGGGGCCAAGGCTTAAAACCCATAGGCCGAGGCGAAAAAGAGACAGACAAGGCGTCACACAGTTAGGAAAAACGTATACGCGTATAAGGCCCCCAGGTGGGGTCCCCACTACTTTCCATCCTCTCTCTCTTCTCTGCATATACGTACACATGTGTGTGCGATGTTTTCGAATATACATATACTTACCATATCCATTTGTATGTACGTGTGTATCGAGGAGACTCGAGTGTAAATGCGTATATGTGTGCGACGTTTCGTTCGAAGGGGTTATTGGAAATTAATTTATGCCACGCACGTGCGATTTATTATATATTTCATACCTCGGGTCCATTCAATATTCGTAGCTCCGGGGCATGTCCGGGTGAACGAAATACACATGCGCATATTTCATAACGTTCGATCTCGTACCTCGTATAATATGTAAAATATGAAAAAAACGAAGGAAATAGAACGAACGCAAAAGTCAAAACGATCGCCCATATATATACACGAGTGCAGTGTGTGTGTCGGTACGGAACACATTATAAGGATGTTTCGCTAATAATAAAACTCTCGCTCGGCGTTTTGTGTATAAAGGCACAATGACACGAATCTCACTCTGTCTGTAGGAGCAGCAGCGCAACCCCATCTCTCCCGTATATCCGCATAAGTATTTGTGTATATCCTAGAGTCCTATATGCGCGCACCGAGCGCGCCGTATTTATACCTGTACACATAATATATATAATATAGAAAGGGTGCCAAAACTTTGATCTCTACTGTCCCGCATCGCAGCGAGAGAGAAAAATAGAGTTGAGAGTAGCTCGTCTGCCCGTGTGTGTGTGTATATTATATGTATGTTGCGGATCGGCTAATGCGATTTTTATATTTTAATACGCTTCCTCGTCCCGGCGACTCGCACGTACACACACGTATATATACGTAGCTTATATAAGAGAGCGAGAGAAATATCAGCGTAATTAATGATGCCTAAGCCGCACACCAAAGAGATAGAGACAGACAGACAGACGGACGGAGTTTGCGGCGCTCTAATGATCGGTATATATGTGGCGGATCAGCAGCAGCATGAGCGTATCGCAATCGTGGAAAATGTCGGTGGAGTGTAAGTATCAATCATGATCGATGCTGCTGCACCTATAAGTGGACGCGATTTTTACGAGTGTCGATACACGATGTACATCGACGCATTGACTTTTGCTTTTAATTGGCGTGGCTAACGCGTTGGCAGCGACGGTGGCATCGATGCACACACACGTCGAGGGAAAAAAACAGAAAGAAAAGAGAGAGAGAGCAAATTGTCAAGAGGCGAATGAAAAAATCGTTACACGAGCGGGCAGATGTGTCGCGTCGCTGGTGCAGCAGCAAAAAAGGAGTTGCTCACGTACATTATACATACGTGGTGTATAAGAGATTATTGAAGAGCCTTACTGCGTCGAGCGCGATGGAAAAATCGCCTCTTAGTTAAGACGTCAATGCGACCAGTCACGCGTGTTATCGCCCGAGAGAGAGTTTATTTTATTTTTTTTTTGTGTTGTGCTCGACGCGGCGGCCTCTCTTTCGCACCTATGCGCGCGTGATTATGCGATCGTTATCTGCGCACACATACTCGACGCACACGCAACTGGCCTGCGCGCGATTCCAGCCGGGAGATAGCGAGTTCGAGGGCTCTTCAGGCCTGATTCGCGCTCGGGCTTTTTCGGCGCGTTCAATGGGCACAACTCGACTTATTTGTATATACTTGTCCGACCCGATGTGTAGAAAATGAAAAAAAAAAGAGCGAGAGATCATAATTAGACTGGTTTTTTTTTCGCCGATAGAGTGGTGACTTGATTCGTGTATAAAAGCAACCGGAAATCAAAGTACGAGCGACTTTTCGCGCAGAGGGAAAATAAATATTAAGATGTCCTCCGTGAAGAAGTGACTTGGACTTTAATCGGTGAAGCTGTTTGAAATTGTAAATATTATCAGGTAGAAAAGTCGGAGTCTTCTCTTGATGCCATTCGGAATAAACGCGTTGCGATTGTTCGTCTGTACTGGTGTGGTCCCCGATTATGTTGCGATCGAGATTAAGGTAGTTGTTGCTTTTATCTTGTTCGTACGAACATATAAAAAAATTCGGTTGGATTTCAGCGAGAAAATTTCTCTTGTGCCCGCGGGTAATGGTGGCGAATTTTCACTTGTAAATACATGTTTATTTACATACATACATACATACATACGAATTTTGATATACTTACCCTAATAAAACGATAATTGAAAAATAAAATTTATTCATCATTAGATGTACGATATACTTCGCATCTTTAAGCTAAATTGTCACTACTTGCAGAGCTTTTATTTCTCGACTATCACAGTTGATTAAACTTTCTCGTGCGAGGAAATCGTACACAGGAGAAAGGAAATCAGTTGAAGCGGTCAGCCATCTATAGTTTTGAAATATTTTTTGCTACGAGACAAGAGTTTTCTGCTCGCAAGGACAGTAGGTACTTGGGATATAATATATTGTTTATATTTTAATTAATGTAGGAACGGTGAGTGTACATTGTTTAAATAGTCATGACAAAATGAATATAAATTTGTATTAAATTTGAATTATTATTCTTCACAAAATTGAAAGATATTCATGTGAAAGATTTTACAAAATTATATAACGCACTTATATGAGTAAGTCTTCATTGGGTTTTAATGTGTGGAAACAAACCTCACATTCAGTGGTTTGCTGAAATTATGTATTTTCATCACGTGATTATTAAGGTGAACTTTTTGTCCAAATAATTTTTGACACATGTCACATTCGAAGAATTTGCTCTTATTATGTATTATACTTATATGAGATTTGAGATTATGTTTTAGTCCGAATAATTTGCGACAAATATCACATTCGAAGGGTTTTTTACGATTATGAACTGCATCAATGTGAGTTTTTAAGTAATTTTGGTATCCAAATGATTTGCAACAAATACCGCATTCGAAGGGTTTGCTCTGATTATGAACTGCGCTAATGTGTTTACGCAGAGTACTACTTTGTCCAAACGTTTTGCGACAAATGTCACATTCAAAGGGTTTTTTCTTATCATGTACTATACTTATGTGCCTATTGAGTTTACCCTTTTCTCCAAATGATTTGTGACAAATGTCACATTCAAAGGGTTTACTCCGATTATGTACTGCACTTACATGTATTTTAAGGCCACTTTTTAGTACAAATGATTTGTGACAAATCTCACACTCAAAGGGTTTGCTCCGAATATGAACTGCACTAATGTGTTTACGAAGAGTACTACTTTG
Organism: Trichogramma pretiosum; assembly: GCF_000599845.2. Classification (NCBI taxonomy): domain Eukaryota; kingdom Metazoa; phylum Arthropoda; class Insecta; order Hymenoptera; family Trichogrammatidae; genus Trichogramma; species Trichogramma pretiosum. The sequence goes on along the minus strand of NW_019641638.1, from coordinate 585,838 downwards.
CCCAAACGTTTTGCTACAAATTGTACATTCAAAGGGTTTGATCTGATCATGTACTGAATTTATGTGAATTTTAAGATAACTTTTTCGTCCAAATGATTTATGACAAATATCACATTCGAAGGTTTTGTGACGATTATGTACTGCACTTATATGTCTTTTAAGGTCACTTTTAAGTCCAAATAATTTATGACAAATATCACATTCGAAGGGTTTGTTCCCATTATGTACTACATTTATGTGAGGTTTAAGGTGGCATTGGTAGGCAAATGATTTGTGACAAATCTCACACTCGAAGGGTTTGCTCTGATTATGTACTACATTGATGTGACTTTTGAATATATTCTGGTATCCAAATGATTTGTGGCAAATCTCACACTCAAAAGGTTTTCTACGATCATGCACTGTATTTACGTGTTTATCGAGATTACTTTTTTGTCCAAATGATTTTTGACAAATGTTACACTCGAAAGGTCTGCTCCGATTATGTACTACATTTATATGTTTTTTGAGATCATTCTTATAGCCGAATGATTTGTGACAAATCTCGCAATCAAAGGGTTTGATCTGATCATGTACTATATTTATGTGAACTTTAAGTTTGAATTTTTGACCGAATGATTTTTGACAAATGTCACATTTAAAGGGTTTGATACGATTATGTACTATGTCTATGTGAACTTTGAGGTCAGCTTTACGTCCAAAGAATTTTTGACAAATCTCACACTCGAAGGGTTTGCTGCGATTATTTACAATATTCACGTGATTTTCTATTTTCACTGACGTTGGATAACTTTTGCAAACGGTTGTCGATAAAGGCTTCAGTTTAATTTTAACATCTTTGCACTCAAAATCAATAAATATATTTTCATTCGCGTTAATGATCTGATTTTCATTTTCAATTTTTACGGCAGGTGGATAATTTTGATACTCAGTTTTACAGATGGTTGTCGATAAAGGCTTCAGTTCAGGTTTGACGTCTTTGCACTCAAAATCGATGTAAATTTTCTTATCTACTTTCGCAAACTCCATAACCTCATTCACATGATTTGCCTAAAATTAAAATTGTGTAACAGTTTTCGATAGTGGCCAAACAGAATATCATTTAAATCATTTTACTCACCGATGATTCATGGAACGGCAAAACTTCAACATTTTCAGCTTTGCAAGAGTGTATTGAATCGAAAAAATAATTATCACTTGCATCGGGCCAATTATCATTCGGTAGTTCTTCCTTCACTCTGAAGAATAATCAAGTTTCATGAAGCGAGGGCTTCCAAAAATATCACAAGGCATGCGTAAAAAATAGTTATACCTGACTGCGTCCTCTCCGCTTTCCATATCTCACTTGATCAAACTGTATGTTTTCACGACAATATAAATTGAGAAAATATTTTAGGTTATGCGCCTCGAGCAGCGAACACTGTATCTCGATTTCCACAATTTGTAAACACTTGCTTAAGCGACTGTACAATGCTCGTACATAAGCAAATGTGACCCCGTGATGATAATAGCTACTTGTCCATCCATTCCCCCTCTACCGTTGATTCGCCATACGCAGTTTCGTGTACTGCGATACATATAGAGGCACTCGCATGCCAATGAAAATGCCATTCATCCAGGCGCATAATTAGTTTACACGTACGCGAGATATATACGGAGAAACATTCACACAAAAGCAGAAACATATCTATGAATCCACATCGATACAGTACATTTAATCGTAATATTAGAAATTAAGTTCAATTAGAGCAGTTCTATCAATAATTTTATCGAATACATCTCTCACTCAGCTTTAAATATTGTAAGGACAATGTTTAAACAGGTAAATCGTTAATTGAATTGTAAACAATATGATCACAAAGGATTTTGACATTGCCTCTGGAACAGTGATCATGTTTGTAGTAAACATTAATTAGTTTGAATGTTGTCTTCCCCGATGAAACAAGCTATAAAACCAAAAAATAAATTTTACTCATTCAATTTCTGTAGTACTAAATAGAAGAATCCATAGTTTAATTTAGGCACCAAAATGGATAAAAGTGAAAATAAATCCAAAAAAGTTGTTGTTTCGGACGAAAAACAATACTTTTCTGATAATTGTCAGGAGACATTTACACTAGAATCAAGTATGATAGCACACCGAGACAAAATTCACAACGAACTAAAAAATTACGCATGTGAAAAGCGCGAAAAAAAATTCGAGTTCCGAAGTCATTTGAGTAGACACCAAATATCAGAACACAAAAGCAGCAAAGATTTTGCATGTGACCAGTGCGAGAAGAAATTTGTGAAAAAATCGAGTTTGCTTACGCACCAAAAATTAGTTCACAAAGATCAAGAGCATTTCCCATGCAACATGTGCGAGAGAACATTTGAAAATAAAACAACATTACTAAAGCACAAAAAAATATTCCACGAAGTATTCAGGAATTACTTATGTGAAATTTGTGCGAAGAGATTTGAAAACAAAAGGAGTTTGCTCTTGCACGTAAAGACAGCGCACGACAAGTGTGAAAACAAATTTGAACAAAAATCGAAATTGATGAAACACCAAAAGACAGTACAAGAGGATTGCAAAGATTTGGACTTCAAAGTCTCCCAAGACTACTTATGTGATAAATGCGGGAAGAAATTTGGGTACAAACGGTATCTGCTCATCCACCAAAGAGCCGTACACGAAGGACTTCAATATTACTCATGCGACAAGTGCGAGAAGAAATTTGGGCAAAAAAGTAATTTGCTCACCCACAAAAAAGCAGTTCACGAAGGTCGCAAAGACTACGCATGTGACAAATGCGACAAAAAATTTAGCATTAAATGTAATCTGATCAGACATAAAATAACAGTGCATACAGGTCGAAAAGATTTTGCTTGTAATAAGTGTGAAAAGAAATTCGGACTTAAAGAGACTTTGCTTGGCCATCAAAGGGAGGTACACGAGGATCGCAGAGATTACACATGTGACAAGTGTAAAAAAAAATTTGCCCGAAAATCGACTCTGAATTTACATAAAAAAATAGTGCACGAAGGTCGCAAAGATTTTGCCTGCGACAAGTGTGAAATGAAATTTAAAATAAAATCATATTTGATCAAGCACCAAAATACCTTTCACGATGGTCCCAAAAATTACACATGCGACGAATGCGAGAAGAAATTTGGGGACCGAGGCCATTTCATCAATCACAAAAAAACAGTTCACGAAGGTCGCAAAGACTACGCATGTGACAAATGCGACAACAAATTTGGACTCAAAACGAACTTGCTCAAGCACCAAAGGATAATACACGAAGGTTGTAAAGATTATGTATGCGACAAGTGTGAGAAGAAATTTGGAGAAAAATCAAAATTAATCAAACACCAAAAGATGGTCCACGAAAGTCGCAAAGATTACATAAATGACTATTGCAAAAAGAAAAACTAAATAATTTGACCAGACATCAAAAAGCAGTATACAAAGATTGTAAAAATAACGAACGCCATCAGTGTGAAAATTGACGATTCTCAAATTTTTTTAAGATTACATGTATGATAACTGCATTAACACTTTTGCGTAAAAACGCAATTTCAATCCCATGCGAATATGTGAAAAGTAGTACAAAAACTTCAGATTTCGACAAAATGTGTCTAATAACAAATTTGATCAAAGTAACATCTGTAAATCTCATATTTACATCAGTATCACTTCATCAAGTCTCAAACGTAGTGAAAAATGTGAGGTTCCTTACATTTTGAATACGAGAAACAAATACTAGAATAAATAGAATCTCGGAACATTTTGAATCGAATTGCATAAAGTTTTATTCTAGCTAATATTTTTACATTATTAGACGAGTTAAATGTATAATTATAAGATGTACAAGCCCATTGCTCACAATGTTCGTAAAAAAATTTGAACAACAAGCTTGTTTCCCATAATCGTAAATATGCGCATCGTCGTATGTCAGATAACAATCAATTTTTTATGAATAATTTATTGTTTACGCGAATAGTTCGACAATTGCAAATATGTATGTATGTATGTATGTATTGCAAAATGATGCTATCCGATTAATAAAAAAAATGTATAATGCAGTATAGCAATTTCAATCCGTGCATGCCACCAAATATAACTCCTCAAATACACGTATACGCGGAGAGCGATTCGAGATGCAGCGTATGATATACACGTATAATATACGAAAGAGTGAATTAAAAGCTTATGTAATAAGTTATTATTAATCAAAAAAATGGGTTTAAAATTCATTTTACGACAAATTTAAGAAAATGCCAAGTCATTTACTTTCTACTCTCTATAGATAAGTGTAGCAGATGTTCGTTCTCGAACGCTCTTTCTAGGTTATGATTCATGAACCATTCTAAAACTGCCCTCGCACGTGCTCTTTTACCTTTTACTTTTATATTTGGATAGGAGTTTTGAAAAAAAACTTTAGATCAATATTTATCGATAAAAGCAGTTAATTTTATTTTTGTGGACGAGTCCATTTGTAGGCCGATGGAGGTCTTACAATTTTTTTATGACTAGCTACCCAAACATTCTTTTTAAATGGTGGTATCTGTCGTCCAGGTCGGTGAAAACGTTTTGGTGTTACAGATAAAATTCGGCCCCGGAAAAATGACCCGTTTTTTGCAATAGCCAGCTTCACACAGTCTCGCTCGGCGAATTCGATGTAGGCATAACCCTTAGGATGTCTGCTAATTTGGTCGCATACTATCGTAATACGCTTGCACGCTCCACAGCCTTCAAAATGCTTTTCCAGCTCCTGTTTTGTTGCGGAGTAATGAACATTGCTTACGCAGATCGAACGATCATCTGGGTGGTCCGTCGGGAAACCGAGGTTCCTATCTATGTACTGTTTTGAACAGCTGTATTCGATGAGCTCGTGAAGTTTTCTCAGCTCTGCCTCTTTTTCTGACTTGGTTTCTGACTGCAACGGCTTCTCCACAACTGCCTCTTTTTCTGACTCAGTTTCCGAGTGCAACTCTTTCTCCAGCTCTGCGTACAGCGACATTTCTATATCCAACTCAATATGCTCACTTGGGAAAGACATCTTAGAGTATTGTCAGTTAGTTCGGACGATGTGCGACGTTCAAAGATTCGACACGATATGATGGCTCTAACGAGTGCGTCGGACTTTCTATAGGCGATCGCGTTTCCCTCTCTCTTTTTCTAATTATAAAACATATAGACAGTTAAACGACCAGTGTTTTATAATTAGAAAAAGAGAGAGGGAAACGCGATCGCCTATAGAAAGTCCGACGCACTCGTTAGAGCCATCATATCGTGTCGAATCTTTGAACGTCGCACATCGTCCGAACTAACTGACAATACTCTAAGATGTCTTTCCCAAGTGAGCATATTGAGTTGGATATAGAAATGTCGCTGTACGCAGAGCTGGAGAAAGAGTTGCACTCGGAAACTGAGTCAGAAAAAGAGGCAGTTGTGGAGAAGCCGTTGCAGTCAGAAACCAAGTCAGAAAAAGAGGCAGAGCTGAGAAAACTTCACGAGCTCATCGAATACAGCTGTTCAAAACAGTACATAGATAGGAACCTCGGTTTCCCGACGGACCACCCAGATGATCGTTCGATCTGCGTAAGCAATGTTCATTACTCCGCAACAAAACAGGAGCTGGAAAAGCATTTTGAAGGCTGCGGAGCGTGCAAGCGTATTACGATAGTATGCGACCAAATTAGCAGACATCCTAAGGGTTATGCCTACATCGAATTCGCCGAGCGAGACTGTGTGAAGCTGGCTATTGCAAAAAACGGGTCATTTTTCCGGGGCCGAATTTTATCTGTAACACCAAAACGTTTTCACCGACCTGGGCGACAAATACCACCATTTAAAAAGAATGTTTGGGTAGCTAGTCATAAAAAAATTGTAAGACCTCCATCGGCCTACAAATGGACTCGTCCACAAAAATAAAATTAGCTGCTTTTATCAATAAATATTGATCTGAAGTTTATTTTCAAAACTCCTATCCAAATATAAAAGTAAAAGGTAAAAGAGCACGTGCGAGGGCAGTTTTAGAATGGTTCATGAATCATAACCTAGAAAGAGCGTTCGAGAACGAACATCTGCTACACTTATCTATAGAGAGTAGAAAGTAAATGACTTGGCATTCTCTTAAATTTGTCGTAAAATGAATTTCAAACCCATTTTTTTGATTAATAATAACTTATTACATAAGCTTTTAATTCGCTCCTTCGTATATTATACGTGTATATCATACGCTGCATCTCGAATCGCTCTCCGCGTATACGTGTATTTGAGGAGTTATATTTGGTGACATGCACGGATTGAAATTGCTATACTGCATTATACATTTTTTTTATTAATCGGATAGCTTCCATATTGCATGTTGGTGTTCAACCACTAGTTAAAAAATAACACGTACATAGATAGAATGAAACTCATTCACGTGAAAATGTATGTTAAGACCATTTCGCGAGCCAGCTCTGTGTATGTCTCTCTCTCTCATTCACGCACACAGCTTTGGACGCGCGTATGATCGTGTATACAAGTACAATATTATACACATCAGTAGCAGCAGCAGTAGCAGCGAGGCAAGTCGAAGCGAATACTTTTATGAATTAGATTAGTTTGAATGTGGTCTTTGCTGACGATCAAGCCATAATAATAAACGAACGTTCAAGAATTTTTAGCTCGATAACCATCAACATTACGAGAAAAAGTTATAGAACATAAAGTTTTTAGAATTGATCAAAGAACACGCTGGATTTTTTTCTGAATTTTTGGAACCATTTTTGGATTTTTGGAAAAATGGTCATATCCAAAAATCCAAAAATCCAAAAATCGCTCCGAAAATTCTGAAAAAATTCACACGTATTCTTTGATCAATTCTAAACACTTTTTGTTCCATAAAATTTTTTCCTCAAGTCCTTCGTTTTCGAGTTAAAAATTCTAGAAATCTTTTTTTTCATTTTATCGCGTTCCGACCACCATTTTGTTTGTTTAAACATTAATTTTTCGAATCGGAACCCCTCTAACTTTTAGTTTACACATCGGGGACGCGATATTTGTACGAAAACCATGAGATTTTAAATGTTTTCCGTTTAACAAATCAAAAAGTAAAACATTTTTTTTTTCAAAATCACGTTTTTTTTTTATAAAATCAACTATAACTTTTGACCCGATTATTTTTTCGAAAATCTGAGCTCAGATTTTAAAAGGGCATTAAATTTTACACAAGAACAGGCTACTCGGATATTTTTTTGACCCCTTTTTCATCAAAAATACAGCGACCGAAATAAGTGTCAACAAAGCGTCCTCTTGGGACTTAATGGGTTAATAAAACATGCAGCAGTGGAAAATTTTGATCAATTCGCTGAAAGACTGACTATTTTTGCGATGAGAGATCTTTAACAATCAAAAATCTTATTTCAATACTTTGAATTCAATTTTCCGAGTTTTCAAAAATCGAAAACCAGCTATTGTAATGTTTAGTATAATGTGTGTCGCAAAAAGTCTTAATATACACATGTCAAGTATATAGTCTAACTTTTTCATCGATTATATACAATGTATTTTCTACTATACGCATAGTACTTCTCAGTGTGCGAGTATGATTTGCGCGCCTTAGAGCATTGACAAGTGCTTCTATAGAAAAATATAAGTATGAGCTTTAGGAATCCACCAACAGATGGAGTATCGTAAACCCGCGAGTGACTTAATTCTGATCAGTACCTATATACAGGCGTTCACGTGAAATTGATCCTTAGAAGACTTCTCTGGTCAGACTCCAGTATAATAACGAAAATTGATGTTTCTTCAATGATTTTCTTGTCGACTAAAGGAACGTTCATAAAGCGAAACTGCCGTTCACATATATTTATAAACGGTCCCGAGGTAAATCTTTTGCTTAAGATACCATGTGCACCCAAGAAGCACAAAGTTGCACCAATATACTTGGCAAAATTTTACGACAAATTTTCTTTATAACACCATGTTTGTTGATTATCAAAATCAATAACTAGTTTTAAGATAATGATAAACTTATTGGAATTTTAGAGATCCTAAAAATTTATTTATTCAAATTTGTTGCAACGTTTCGTCGGCCTCGCTGCTCTAAGTGCGCTGATCTCTTTATCCAAAAATTTTTTTTACCGATTGACTCAATTCGAATTGAAAATATTTTGTATAAAATTTCGTATATTCCCCAGAATATGATTACCATAAATATGTTCAAAATAGTTAAAAGTTAGCAGAGTTTCATAACATTAATCGATCGCACTATGCCAAAAGTGAGGGCAAACATCGCAACAACGTAATTCTGTATAATTCTATTTTACCGAGCTTCTTGAAAGTACAACGAAAGATATTCCAGAGTATTGCTCCCGTATCGACAGAAGGCTGTGATTTTTGATTTATTATTAATGCGACTCTTTCTCTCAATCATTCTCTCGTTCGGCTGCGTCCCCGGGCCCGGAATGTTTAAATCCCGCATACACAAATGAGCGATAGCCTTTTGTATTGATTTATACATATGCCGCGCCACGGAAAAAAAAAATATATATAATATATATTAGTCCTTTCGCACGTCTACGCGTAAACTTTTTTTTTTGTGTACCTCGTACGGGTACAAACGTACAGTCACACACACTCGAAGATGCATTTTTCGTGTACCCTCTATTAGTCAAAACCGAACACCTTTTTTTTTTCTTCCAAACGCCGCTGATTACCGCCAATAATAGAGGACATACATGGCCCGAGGCTGCTGCTGCTGCTGCTGCTTTTAGGTGTTGGATATTTCGCTCTCTCAGCAGATCGTTCTGGGCTTGGCTCGGCGCGCATTTGTGTGTGTATGCGTGTGTGTGTGCTCAACAATGCGTGTCCCATAAGGAGAGCGGAAGGGTCCCCGAGATGTTACCACCGCTCGGAGAATATTCAAATTCCAACCCCTCAGATCCTGGCTATGCTCGCACACACACATGAAACATGAAAAGGGCCTGACACGTTACGATGCATATTATACATATATAACATATATATGCGCGTTTTCAACCCTTCGATCGATCCGCGCTCAATGGGCATCGATATATTCAAATTTATTATTCGTGCTAAGGTGCAGTGTGTATATATACTAACCCAATATGTAAAGCTCTCGGTGTATACGTACACGACGCCAGGGTGAGATTTTTCTCATCCATCGATGAGGCGCGCAAAAAAAAAAGAAAAAAAAAATAACGAAAGAACGTGACCTTTTTTCGATGCTGCTTCGGGTGAGTAGTAGTGGTAGTCTCTCACACAGCGCTCGGTGCTACAGACACAGAACGACGTTCGATTGGGGTCGTCGCAGTTGTGTTCGTGTAGTAGTACGTCGCCTGGCAGAAGCTAAAAAAATTTGCATCCGAAGAGAGTAAACGGTTTTTCTCTCTCGCTCTCGGGCTGATCCTACCAGAAATTAGAACGGATGTATCGGTGTGTGTGTCGATACATGCAGCTGAAATAAATGGGAGTGTCTCGTTCGTCTACGATATGCACCCGACCCCGTCCACGTTCTCTCATTGTCGTGACTCGACGATCTCGACGGATTTCGCTTCTTTTTTTTTCTTCTTCTTCTTTTTTACTTTCGGAGGTGGTGGCAGTCTCCGACGCACATCTCGAATTACGCGCGCACATTTGTCGCGTACACACACATACCGGCCTTATTTATATTCGGGCGGTAAGAGATCGTAAAAATCAAGAGGAGGCAAAAAAAAAGCGCACCCACGCTGCTGTACCATATACGAAATGCAAACAACGTCGTAACAAATCCATAAACGCCGTTCTACCGTTATACAGCGTATACAGAAGCACCGCGCAATAAAAGGTAAATCCTTTCAACGACTTTTAAGGAGCTATATTATATACGCATACGTCGGCATTCCATACACGCACTCCACTTTTGCGACGCAGTGGTTCCTATATACATACATTCGAATTCCAAGCCTATATGTATAAACTCGAGAGTAATATACGGCAACGCGTGGTAATGCACGTGCGTGTGTGTGTATAAAGCAGCCGCCTTTTCAACGCTCGCGCGCGAGTCACACTTTCTTAAACGTGAGCTCGAGCGCGCGCGCGGGTGCAAAAAATAAAAAAGAAGAAAATAATATGCTAAAACCAAGGAACGAAGCACGAGAAAGAAGAGGAGAAGAAAATAATGACTCTCGACACTCTTTATACACACACACACACACGTGCCTAGAGTAGAGCCGTTAGTGTAGTATATAAGTTGCGCGACTTTCTCGGCGTACTATACTATATATCTATAAAACTGCAGCGAGCGAGAGAAAGAGAGAGAAAAGTGGCCGTGACCCGGTTTTTTCCCAAGCGCGCGGAGCAACAGGTACCTTCTAATTAAGAACACTTAAGAAAACTTCCTACCTCCTCCCTTTTCTCTCTTACTCTTTTATATACACGCTTAAATATATGTATATACAGCGTCGGCAGCCACGACGACGACGACGCCAACAGCACACCAGTGTAGCTAGGCGGCTGGTATACTTTCTCTCGTTTATCGCCTTGATAACGCCATTATGTTTTAATAAAGCGTATTTCGAGCGCGGCGGGGGGTACATAACGTCGCGGCGCGCGGTATATAGCCACTTTTTTCTCTCTCTCTCTCCTCCCAGTCGCGTCTTACACGCCTCCTCCTCTTTCTTCTTCTACTACTCGAGTCTCGTCTCTTTTACTTTCTCTTTTTTTTCGGGAGGTGGGGAGTCGCGAGAAGACCTTCTTCTTCTTCTTCTTCTTCTCTCACTCGGCGCGCTCCGAATTAATTACTCATAGCTTTCGAGTGTAACTATATAGTCTCATACATGCTCCTCTCCTGGCCGCACGTCGTATTATTTTCTCCGCCTCTCGCAAGTACGTCCTCACTACAACACAACCTCGATGAAATATACGCACGAAGCGAATATAATTGAATTTCTACCTCTCGTTTCCAATATGTGTGTTGCTGCTTGCTAACATATATCGCGTAAAACGATCTGTACAAGTCGAAATAGACAAAGGAGTCGACCCGCGAGCTCGCTCGTATAGTAAATATCTACGCTCGTATGTGTGCGTGCACATTATATATATACCTACGTCAAGAGCTCTCCTCTCTCTCGTCGAGGCAAAAGCGGCAAAGTCCTGGGGAAAGCTCTCCTGTATGTACGTACGTACGGACGAGGAGAGCAAGTTAAAGAGCTGCCGCCGCCGCTACGAGAGGGGCATACGTGTGGTACTCTTGCCGCTGCTGCTGCTGCTCTCTGCCTATATACATGCCGGGTGAGAGTAGGATAGGTGAGCGTTATATGTACGTGTGTACGTGAGTACGTGTGTATAGAGTGGGTGGTGTCCCGGAGCATGGCGGCCATTTTGAACGCATATATCGATTGTTTGGTGTGGCTGGGCTCGCTCTCTCTCTCTCTCTCTCCTCTCGTTCGTTCGTTCGTTCGTTCTCCTATATACTCACACACACACACGTAGCGTATACATCTAAGCGCGCCTTCACTCGTCTCTCTCTCTCTCTTGCTCTCTCTCGCTCCAAAGAGACGACCGAATTTTCTAGCCCTACGGCGAAAGAGACTTATTATTCCTTTACCTGAGCTCGTATATAGGCAGGCGGTATATATATACATGACATAGCTCGAGCTTTTGCCCCTCCTCTGTCTATGTGTGTGTGTGCAACGTAGTAGATATAAGTACGGCAGCAGCAGCAGCAGCTTCTGCCTCTCTGTACCTTTGTTTGCAACGCTTGCGCCGAGCGAGCTTGAGCTTGCGAGCTCGAGAGAGGAGGAGTAAGGGGGTCGACTTTTCTTGTACCTTAACCCTGCGCGCACGTCCTCGTACATGTATATAATGCATGTATATATACGTACGGAGAGAGAAAATACTCGAGACTCGCCGAGCTTAACGAGCTTTTCTTATCTAATTTCTCCGGTGCATTATGTACGCGTGTATAGCTTCTTTGAGAAAAAGCGCGTGTACGAAGAAAAAAGAAACACATCGAGAGAGGAGTAGAGTCAGAGAGCGTCTTTTTGCTTGGACAATTTTTGGACGAGTAATTGCGCACGACGTCGAGCACCGCAAGCTTTGCCACGTATCGTAAAGAACTTTCAGGGGAAGGGCATCGACTGCTGCTTTATTATTATTATTATTATTATTGTACGTTACCGCATGCTTTCTGGCTCTGGCATGACTATATATGTATGTGGGTGTGTGAGGGTATGTGTGTGACGAGCTTACAGAGGAAGCATATATCAATAAGGGTGTGGCTAACCCGATGTACGCTGCTGCACACACACACACACATCGAACGTATAGTACGTTCACATACGTAACACCCACGAGAGTCGCCCTCTTCGATCTGTCCCTCACTCACGAGGCGTACGTCACACACACACACTTGTCTGTATACGAAGCTCGAATAGAACCTCGAGAGCCGTGTGTGTGTACTGCGCTACCGAGGAGCCACGTATATAGCTTTTCGACTTGTGTATAATTACGGCCAATGCACTTACCTTCGAGCTTACGAATTTTTTTTTCAACAAAGAGAATCGACTTTCGGCTCGTTTTACCTCTTCTTTCGTCTTTTCTTCGTTCCATCATATCTCGTTATAAAGTATACAAAGTTCAATACGCGCGCAAATAGGATATACGCAATGAAAGGAGCTGCTCCTCGAGCCTCTTATAGGTTAATATACGCGCCGCGCGGCAGGTCAAATTTCGCTTCGGTCGACGTCTCTTCCGGGGCTCGGCATAAATCATTCGATGCGACGCGCGACACGCGCTGCCTCGCTCGCTTCGTCAAGTACTTTTGTGTGTACCTATACACATGTATGCATACACGCACGCACACACATGTACCATCTTCGTATATTGCCGTGCAGAGAAGCGACTCGCCGTGGCGGAGCGCAACTAGTTTGGCGGCCTCGACTCTAATTTTTCTTGTTTTACAAGCTCGCTCGCGCGTGCGGCGGCAAGGGATGCCATCATCATCCATTTCTGGTTTTCGCGTTATTACTCTTTTTCACCTGATCTTGCCCGGCGAGATTGGGCCGGACGCGACACGTCCAGCTCGTCGCAGCTTAGGCTCTCGACGATAAATATTATACGCGCCAATAAGTAGACGTACCGGTCGCTGCGTAACTTCGAGGGAGTGGTACACAGCGGCGGCCACTATACCATATACGTATGCTCGCATGCATGTGTGCGTATGTGTACAGTAACGCTCTCTATAGTGGGAAGCTTCTGCATAGTACGCCGAGGTGGGGCGGGTTAACGCCCAGCCCGAGGGGCCAGCGGCCAATCGTTGACCATCTGCGCAGTAGCGAGCGTAATTTCGTCACTGGACATTGGACACGCACACACGTACACGTTTTAGATAAGCCATTGATACACTTTATACGGTATACGCGTGCGCACGCGGGATTGCATGTGTCAAGGGGCACACACACACGATGTATTTGATTATTCTTTCGTATAATCGAGAACGATTATCGAAATTGGCCTTGGGTAGAAAGGAGAAAGATTTTTACGCGAAGCACGCGGACGATAAATAAATAGCGCTGGAGGAGAGGCGAGAGAAAAGAAAAAAGGGGTAAAACGAGGGAAAAGAAAAACTTGCCACGCGCTCTTAATGCGTGTCGCGGTAGTTTAAGCATGGGCTGCTAAAAAGTATATAAGCGCGAGAGGCTATATATACAGCCGCTGTACGTGTATATAAGAAGGCGGCAAGGAGAAACCTGTAGCTTCTGGCCAAAGTCGAGGCGCCGCCGCCGCTGCTTCATTATAAGTTTCGCGAGTGAAAGTGCTTTATATAACTTGGAGAGAGAGAGAGAGTAAAAGAGAGGGCGAGAGAGAAAGAGAAAAAAGACGGCGCCGAGCAGCGCGCGCGAGCGTTAGAAAATGGTGCAAGTTGATTTTAAGACTTTCCCTCTTTCGCTCTCGGCGTCGGCGGCGTCGGTGGCGCTCGTATAGACTGCGACCTCAAAATGAAGGCGCGCGCGGGGGAGGATTCCTCTCGTGCTTGTGCTCGTTTTGTCATTTGTATATAAAAATTACACGTGTATCGTTGTGTATATTTGCGACGTTTCGCTCTCGTTTTTACTTTTTTTTTTTTTTTATCTCGCATCTTCAGCGCGCGGCATTTTTCGTCTCCGTCTGCTGTCTTCTGCTGTGTATTATCAGCTGGCTGCAAGCCAACTAGGTGAAAAGTGTGAGTCGCGCTGCTGCTGCTGCTCGAGCCGCGGGGCGCGATTTACGAGCGGTAGAGAGACTTTTATATTCGAAAATTACCTGTGTACATATTATTATGTGCGTGTGCTTTACCTACACACACACACGTAAAACGGCGTCATTTTCTTCTTCTCTTTTGGCGCGCGGTGTACAGCGTAGGAGGCACAGCTTTAAGTTATATCGCCGCCCGCCTTTGTTTGGCCGCGAGGCTTTTCCGTCATTTACCTGATGAAAACGTCTGTATATATATGCGAAAGCTCCTTCACCTTCAGTGGCGCAGCGATCCATTGGTATCGTTCTGACGACATCACAAGTGCTCGATACGTATGTGCAGCTTGAGATTCGGCCTGGCGTAATTATCAAGAGAAATAGGAAAAGAAAAGAAAAGAAAATGGAAGGAAAATATCGTCGAGCTCCTTTTTTATGTAACACGACATGGCTGCAGCGGTTAAAGGTAATAATAATCACGGCGCGGCGTGCGGCAAATGCCAAAGTACTTACCTAGTACACTTACTTCCAGCGTGCGATCTGCCTCGACTCGACGGCTCGGATTGACTTTTGCCGTGAGCTTTTCTCTCGCGACTCGTCGTCGTTCCCTTTCTTTGTTTTCTCGCGAATAAATACGTATATATGCGCGCGAGCATTGCAGCACTCTCTATTATTATCCTTACCGTTTTCCCACTCGATCCTCGATGCTCCGGTTTATAGGTATGTACCTTCGTGTTTTACTCCTCCTCCTTCTCCTCGAAGCCTTAATGTATTACGCGCGCGCGGCGAAATTTTCACCGATTAATGGAGCGACGATTAATTGGATCAGCGCAGCGAGTATAGTGCGGGATCTTTTGAATCTGTACTGCTGCTGCTGCTGTTGAGTTTGAATTTTCTAATTAAGCAAAATCACCGTGTAATTGCTTACACGTATTTTCCTTTTTCGATTTTCGACGAGGACTATAACGACGACGACTACGACGACAACAACGAGACGAGGAACGACGAAAAAACGAAAGAAAGAAAAAAAAGAAGAGGAAAGCCAATACTACTCCTCACGCGCGCATTTCGTTACGCGCGTCGCGTCGAGAGTTGAGCGAAAGCTGCGACGAGCTTTTCGAGCACGCAGAGGCAGGCAGGCAGCAGTAGAATTTCGCAATAAAGATCTCCTTCTTCCGGGACTCGCCGAGTAACTCCTTTTACTGCCTCTCTCGCTCTCTCACTCTTTCTCTGCCAAAGAAACATCTCCAATAATATAATCACGCACCGCGCGTACATGCATGCGCGAGCACTCACACATGTGCAAGCTACTGCCTATATATGAGTAAGGCACATACTACTTTAGCGACGGCTATAGATAAGGCATAAAAGGAGGAGACGACAAAAAAAAGAAGAAGAGGAAAGAAGGGAAAATCTGCCTTTGGAAAATCGTATCAAAGAGAAGAGAGAAGCTCCTCGCGTCCTCGCGTTCTTATCCTTTACCTAGAAAGATAGAAGTTCCTTTTTCTTTTCACATATGACTACGAAGACGCGTACAGTATAGCTCTCCATATACGCTTTACGATAGGACGCTATATACTCGGTCTAATCCTCTCTTTTGCCCGTGATGTGAGCAGCGCGGCAGCGGAATTGGCATTATATAGGAGTCCCTACGCCAGTGGTAATCGGCCATGACTCGGAGTACGTCGGTTTGCCTATGCCCAGGAGGCGAGGCCCCAGCCGCACGGGCCCTATACGCGGGTCTGTTCGTCTGTCCCTGTGGCTTCGAATCACATCGTATAGCATAAGCCCGGCAGAGAGACAGCGGAGAGTCGATCGATAGGGAAGGTGCCTGCGCGCATGACCCGCGCACGTATAACGCTGTACACACGGTCTGTAGTACACGTATATATATATACGTATATACACGAGCTCGTAATGCCTGGGTGTGATTCGAGCGCCACCCCACAGAGGCCGCTACCCCGTGCTATATAATCCAATACGACTGCCTTGCGTACGAGAGCTGTATAGGGAGCCGAGGAATAGTGGAGAGCGAGCTTAATAATGAAAAAAAAGTTACTAGGGATGCCCTTTGGACTAAACTATGCACCGGTTCGATTTACGAAATATTATTATCGGAGGTGACTCGTTTATTTGCGAATGATTACGAATATCAAATTTACGATTATTAAACAAATTGTTCAATGCGAATTTCTATTCTATTTTACTTTATTGCTGGTCGATGATGATTTTTTTATTAAACTTTTTATCATACGAACGTTTTCAAAAAAAGGCAACGACGAGCGATCGTCGAATTTCGACGACTTTGACTTATCGATACGCAAACTCACGATACGTATTTATACCATAATTCAGCGATTCGTTGTCCAAACGCGTATCGTTCACGCGCGGCTATTGTAAATGGCGCGAGAAACAAATTTACATAAACGGTGTGCCAGATAAAACGAGCAAACAGATCGTCGTCGACTCGCGCGCATCAATTAGCTAGAATATAATCGAACGATGCTACATATCGGACAATATTACGTGTCTATTGGGTAAATACTGTTTACCCAAAAAAGTCAATTAATTCATCCTCGTGGAACGATGAAACACAAAAAAAAAAATTCCAGCCTGCATAAAAGCTACGAGTCACGATCACGAGAGGTGCTACTTTTTTGGTCAGACGCGAAAGATTACGAATTAGCTCTATGATCTTTTACGATGTAAGTCAGGATCGAGCTAAAACTAGTAGAGCTCCTGCGACTAGGCAACTACCACATGCAGACACGTAAAATAGGTAATATAGTTTTCGTCCACGTAATATGCGAGCACGTGCGGGGCAAAAATGCAGCACCAGCATCGAGCTGTATACGCGAAGGGGAATCAGTGTATAGTAGTGACTCGTACTCGTGCGACATCTACGATGGTCGGCCTCGTACAAAAGAACTAATTCCTTTTGGTTTTGATATGTTCAGTATGGATAGTCCCACGACGACCTATAACAATATATTATATCAAAATTATTCGGCTACAAGAGTGACCTAGAAAATTAAGCGAAGCGTCTTCCAACGAACCGACTCGCTGTACACACGAAATCATTATCATATCGCATTATCATCGCGTATACACGCTCGCGTCGAGTCCAGTTTTTTCTCACTTCTCGCCGCATTATCATCAACCTCGCGCCTGGGTAGGCTTAAACAGTCGCGCGCGGAGCAAGGCAAATAAAGGTATTAAAATCGGCCGTCTTTTTCGTCATCGTCTTGTTATTTTTTTTCTGTTTTTTTAAGTTACAGGTCGGTTCTCTCTTATCGTGATATACAAGGCTCGTGCGTGCATTTATATATAGTGGCCTGGCCTGGCCTGCGCTGGAGGTGAGCGCGTGAGGCAATATTATTTGTACAATTGTTTGCTCGTGACCGCCCCGTACGTATCACTGATGGTATATGTACTGTATATCGCGGTCTGCCCGCGTCTCGTCGAGAAAAAACAAGAAGAAAAAAAAAAATTAAAATTAAATATAATTTTGCGCGCGATCGCGTATACTACGCGTGGGCGCACGTAATGAGTCGCACGCGTGCATAATGTGTACGAACGAATCTTATTTTATAAACCAGAGAGCGAAGAACCCAACGACAATGATAACAATAACGAAATGGAGACGAAAAGTGCAGGCAATTTTTGAGCCGTCTTCGCCTATCGTAGACCGCCCGAGAGCCTTGGCGAGTTTTATAATTGTCCGTTACATGCATATTATATCTGCAGCGGCAGCAGCAGTGGATCCAGAAGCTCGTCTCTTCTGTAAAAATTATATACACGAGCGGTTATCTCCGTCGCTTTTGCGCGCGTTTCGTAAGTATCGCTCGCTCGCGCGTCGGCGGTATACATAGCGGCGACGACAACTGCAGTAGCAGTGGTATATACTGCACACAGCTCGCGAAATCGTGACAGGCGTTTATTAGCTACCGCAGAGAGTGAAAAAAAACGACGACGACAGAAGAGGAGTCCGCGTGTATATTATATACGTAGTACGTATATATTCTCGAAGCGTCGTAGCAGTCGTACAGTCGCGGCTTATTTACCGAGAGAGAGAGAGAGAGAGAGAGAAAAGGTTTATAATACACCGAGAGATAGAGTTTTACTTGGCGTATATACATATACAGTTTGCGGAAGAGACTCCGATGATATTATTGTGTGTATGTGTGTGTGTGTATAATGCATGTAATGCATCAGCGCCGCATCCCAGTGTGCCATTGTCGGTCGCGATTTTGCACTACTACGTGTTACGACTAATCGTTGCGACATAGAGAGAGAGAGAGAGAGAGAGAGAGAGACAGAGAGAGGACCGAAAGATTTACGATATTACATTACTCACCGCTTCGGTATATACGCGTCGATGAGTATATATAATAATAACGAGTGATAAAAACCAATCCGTGCGCAATAATCGCATCTTATTCGTACCTTCTCTTTTTCTTTGTCTTCCTTGGGTATAGTAGCCGCTTCGTGGTCCGAGCAATTTACGCACATAGACACACACACACATAGAGCTTTTGCTTTCTTAAGGTTCGAAGCAACAAAAAAAAAGAGAGAAAAGAGGAGAAAAGGTAAAATAAAGGCAGCAGCAGCCCAGTGCAGCCCCACGATGACGATCATTGTGTCCCACGAGGCCGAGCGAGCCCGTTTACTCGGGCCCACGACGTGAAAAATACTTAGTATCCGTATAAAAATATATACGTTGACTAATCTCATCCCTTAATACGCTACCTTCGTTTATGTAGGCAGCCTTCGATATAATGTGTAATAATGGATGACCTAGAAAAACTGAAAGATGAGCCCTGGAGTATAAAAAAGCGCGCGTTGCGTTTCCGCCAATGGCCCTCTTTTTTCTGCTTCACTCTCTCTCTCTCTCTCTTGTGATATTATTCTTCTGTTATAAAATAAAATAAAATAAAATAAAAAAAAAAACGTCGTGCGCTACTCTCGTGCATTATTCGTGCGCGTTTACGCGCGAGCAGCGGCCAGCCTAAGTACGCTATGTATGTATCGCTTACACGCGCGCGCGCGCGCGTTGAGATCGAGAAATCTATATCACGCCCTTTTCCACATTTAGCAGTATATAACGTTAAATACGGCCCCGATGCGTATGTACTTGATGAGATTACTTGCTGTCTCCATTCTCTTCTCTTCTCTCTCTCTCCGTCGTTTTTTTTCCGGGATTTTTCGTTGTATGTTACGGGCTACGGCGGCGACGCCCGCGTAGTGGCCCCTTAAAAAGCAATGAAATTCAATTCACGCGTTGCCAATTGCCAGAGATATTGTATATGAGCAATTCTATAACAAAAATCCTTTAAATTAGTGATAAAAATTTGGATTGAAATATTTGCCTCTTGATGAGCATGATAGACGTGGATAATTGTTCATAAGGTTCCAAAAATTTGACTTTTTATTTTATAAGTAAATAAGACTTATTTTCATTGTTTTAAACTAGTATTCATTTTTCCATAATAACACATCAATGAGAAATGATGATTTGTTTAAACATTATTTACATCGATAACTTTGAAAATTTATGGAACGGTTTGTAAATATTACATATTACGAGACTTACATTTAATCTACATAAAAAAATGGTCAAGTATATAACGAAGCTGTAACATCGTTCTGTTGTTTACGTCGCGCGTAGCATGCACGACCTCTACGCGCATCTTCCGGCAGGCAAAGTTTTGCCTGGAATGCCATGATATGGATAGCGCTACGTTATACGGTCAGTGGTGTGCGAAGCTCGTCACGCATAACCTAAAGTTCTTCGCATCGATACAGTTTGAACTTTGAAATAAAGCGAGTAAGACAGATCGCTCCTCGCCGGTCTTTTTGAGTGGGTTAGTTTTTAGATGCGAATGAATTTTCAAGTGAAAATATGGAATCCAGTGACAATTGTCCTATCAGGTAATTTTCATTTCATGAAAATTGAATCATAGAAATATTAAAACAGTATACTTGATCTGATTGAGGTTATTTCAGAGTGAAAAAGGAGCCTAGCGATGTGCCACTTTTTGAAAACGATAGTGAAATGATTGACGAGAAACCTGATATTAAGAATTTCCAACTCTTACCACATCTACAAGAAAATTCGGTAAGTGTTGATGATTGTAAGTGTAACTTGTATTTCAATTATATATAACTCATATTTGAGTTTTTAACAGACCCATTTCATTCGAAAATTTGATGAAAATCATGATGGTGAATTTGGTGACAAAGTGGAAATAATCGTTGAATGTGAAGACGTCAAGCCAAATATCAATTTACTACAAGTTGAAAAAATTGACGATGATTCCAAAATAAAAGGTAGTGATTATGAAATTCGTAAAGCAATAAAATTCGAGATAGTGGGTAAAGTAAAACAAGAAGTCATTGACGACGATGCAGATGAATCGACTTGGAATTTCGACTCTAAACAGAAAAAGAAAAGAAGAAATACGAAAAAAATGAACAAAGATCATAACCTCAAATCACACATCGGTAAGGTGCACAATGATACAACTTACGCCTGTGAAATATGTGTAAAAAAATTTTCAAATATAAGAAGTCTTAAACGACACGTCAACGAAATGCATAATGGTTTCAAACATAAGTGCGACGGTAAAAAATGTAATCTTAAAATCGATACGAAACGTAAAGGTATGACCCACGCATGTGATATGTGTGGAAAAACATTCGCAAATAGAAGCAATCTACTAAAACACATCAAGCCGATACATAATGGCATTGCTTATGCATGTGATATTTGCAAAAAGGCATTCTCAAGCAAGAATTATCTCAAAACCCACATCAATTCGATACATAATGGGGTGTTCCACACATGTGATTTTTGCGGAAAATCATTTGCTCAAAAAGTTAGACTCAAATATCACATAGATACGGTACATGATGGTGTCAAGCATACTTGTGATGTATGTGGGAAGACATTTTCAAACAAGAGTACTCTCAAAATCCACATCGATTCAGTACATCATAAAATTAAGCATGCATGTTATATATGCCTAAAGACATACTCAAATAAGAGAGGTCTCAAAATCCACATCGATGCCATGCACAATGGTGTTACGTACGCATGTGATATTTGCGAAAAGACATTCTCACAAAAAGCTAATCTCAAAGCCCACATCGATTCGGTGCATAATAGTGTCAGACATGCATGTGATGTTTGCGGAAAGAAATTCTTCGCAAATAGTGTTCTCAAAAAACACATTGATTCAGTACACAATAGAGTCACATATGCATGTGATTTATGCGGAAAACAGTTCTCAGAGAATGGTAATCTTAAAAGACACATAGATACTGCACACAATGGCGTTAGACATGCATGTGATATTTGCGGCGAATCATTTACTCAAAAAGTTAGTCTCAAAAAGCACGTCGATGGAAAACATAATGGTGTCAAACATGAATGTGATGTTTGCGGCGAATCATTTACTCAAAAAGTTAGTCTCAAAAAACACGTCGATGGAAAACATAATGGTGTCAAACATGAATGTGATGTTTGCAGAAAGTCATTTTCACTTAAAACTATACTTAAAACCCACATCAATTCGGTGCACAATAGGGTCACATGTGTATGTGATGTATGCGGAAAGATATTTACAAGAAAAAATCATCTCAAAACCCACATCGAGTCGGTGCATCATAAAATCACGCATGCATGTGATAAATGTCAAAAGAGATACTCAGACAAGGGTAGTCTCAAAAAACACGTCGATTCAGTTCACTATAAAATTGTACATGCATGTAATGTTTGCGGAAATACATTCTCAAGAAAATATAATCTCAAAAATCACATTAACATAGTGCATAGTGGTCTCAAGCATACTTGTGATATATGTCAAAAGAGATACTCAGACAAGGGTAGTCTCAAAAACCACATCGATTCGGTTCACAGTAAAATTTTACATGCATGTAATATGTGTGGAAAGAAATATAAAACGAAGTCTCGTCTTAGGATTCACATTAAATCGACGCATTAAAACCTAATAAAGGTATAAGATTCAATATACAATATTCATATTAATTTAAAATGTTCCACTTATATTTTAAATGATCAGTTTCTTCAATTTTATTACATTATGTAAAATTAAAGTTTAAGTTGAAAAAAAATCAATAAACTATTCAAGGATATTGAATCACAATGGTTTGATATCAATTTTATAATGCTAGTCAACAGCTCTCATTTCTCACAGTTTGATTTCATGACTCATAAACGTCCATCGAACCTGAATTGTTTCAAAACTATTTTTCCTTTGTAGCATATCAATGTTCAATAAATAGATTTTTAAGTGTATACCATAGTTACCACGAATCTAGTCAATTTCTTAAATAAACAATTATCAACGTCCTTTACAAACATTTCAATCGCGACTTTAGCCTTAAGGGTTTTTTTCACAGAATTGCTCATATATAATACATCATGGTGTCGAATCGGAAACAACATAATAGAGCTGCAGCTACCGCTGCCGTCGTTGCTGCTGGGCCCTATTTCTCTCTCTCTCTCCCCCTCTTTTACCCTGCTATAACAGATCGAAGCGCCAATTAACCCGAGCAATTAATTCCCCAACATCGGCATCTAAATCACTCTCGTCGAGTCTCGACTATATACACGAGACGCCGATATACACACATACGGTGTACGTGTGTGTGCCTTGGCAAAAAGCTTTAACCCAGTGCAGCTCCAACGTCGTATCGTAACAACGAATCTCTCGGAGCGATTGCAAAACTCATATATATACGTGTGCGCCTTATAATTCGAGCGATAGGCAGCCGTTACATAGGCAATTGGCAATGGAGAGAATGAATAAGAAATAAAAAAAAAAAAATTAAGGAACGGAAAATTCATTCAACATCATCGAGCCTCGCGACGAAACGTGGCCCTCTCCGTGTGTCTATAGTTGCCGTGTCGCAGTCATACAGTCATCGTCTCGCATTCGCAACATATCGATATGTAAAATATAACAGACGAAAGCACATCGCACAATACGTATATTTCGCGCTCACCCATAGGCCTTTCTACATATATATATGAATGTATAGAGCATCGAGGGAGAGGCGTCCATACGTGTATGGGTGAGCAACGTTGCAAAAGAGAGAAAGGGCAGTCTTAGGTGCATTAGGGAGCAGCGCATATCTCTCTCATGCTCTTTCACTCGCGAGCGTCTCTCGACGCGAAATGCTTTGTTCTCGTCGGTGGCAGAAGAAAATCGACGACTTATCGCTATTAATGCCTTCGATCGCGCGCACACGCACTAATACACTCGCAGATATTACATACATACATACACGTAACTCGTAATACGTTGTTGCGCCTTACGTAATAATGCCCTAGCTAAAGGGTTAACCGTAGTACCCAAGTGCACGCAATTGGTATTAGAGAAAAAAAAACACTCCTTTTTTTTTCTTCGCCATCTTCTTCGAGGGTTTTTTTTTCTCAAAGTCCACAGCTGTATACGGCCCATGCACACTGTGTTTTATACGTGTATAGGCAGCAGATATCCTCTCGTAGCGGACCGAGCAGCAGCACCTTTCACTCGGTCGCGCGAGGGGTTCTGAAAACTATCTGTGTGTGTACGTGTGCAGTTTATATACAGAGAAGAACCTTTTAAGCGGGGCCTCGTCGATGTGTAAAAAAAGGATTCGAGCTCTAGGAGCCGCGGCGAAGGCCCATATGCGCCATTCTCTCTATCTTATGTGCCGCGCGGCCAAATGAACTCGAAAGGACCTGTGCACGGCCTGAGCAGCAGCAGCAGTAGTAGAGAGAAAGAGAACTTAACTAGTTGACCTGCTTAGCCCTATGCGCCGTTGCTGGCTGGCTGGCTGCTGATGCTGCTGATGCTGCTGATGCTGCTGATGCTGATGCATCGTATGTCCCCGATCCCCCTGACACAGAGAGACAGAGAGACTCGTATATATATACCGGGAGCATTTCTTCTCTTCTATTCTTGTAACAAAAACTTTGGGCTACATATATATAGCATATAATACTTAAACTCCCCAGCGGCTATCGAAGGGATAGATGGACTTTTGGATTCTCTCTCTCTCTTCATTTTAAACCCTTTCATGGATACTCTTTTCCTCGATCTCTCTCTATCTCTTCTTCTTATACGTATACTTTTTTTTTTCTTTCCTAAAGGATCGCTCAGTCAGGAATTGGATGACTGGAGCTTTATGTATAAGAAGAAAAAAAAAATGAAAAGGAGTACAATAATGGGGAGAGACATCGGTTTTTTTTTCTCATCGTACGGTATATAGTATAATATGCAGGCCTTTGGCGCAGTGGTACATACACACAGGCGATTTTCATCAGATTGATGGGTGTAGGAGAGCAGCAGTGATGAGTGCTTCTCTCTCTCTCTCTCTGTCCTAAAGAGAACACAGAGAGGGAGTGAAGCGGGGTATATTCGACAAAAAAAGGATTTGGCGGCGAGATAATAATATCTGGGAAAAGTGTAACTTTTTCGTCAGGTGTTGCAAGCCTGGCGTTCGCGAGACGGCCTGCCGACGCTGCTGCAATCGCTCTTACGTGCATTTTATATAATATATATGCCTTGAACTTTTTTGATATTAAAAAGGTAGAAGAAACGCCGCACGTACGATTTTCCTTTTGATCGTGCGCTCGTGTGGAACGATTATTTTTTTCTCTGTTTTCCGGACGGCTCGCAAGTGTAACGAAAAAAAAATTTAATTATTCTTTCCGCTTCTTCAATCAACCCTGGTCTCTCGCGTCGAGCCGGTTTTACTCTTTTTTTTTACTTTTTTTTTATCATACGAGCGTCCGGTCACCCTTTACACATACAAAAAAAAAATAAAGACGAAAAACTAATACCGGGATTTGCTTGGCGAAGCGTAAAAACACGTGTGCGTGTGTCCCGTGGACAAGGGGGGTGGTGGTAGATAGTGTGGGTGCACTCAGACATGAAATATCACCCGAGCGCTTATACACATTACACATACAAGCAGGGTTAAAAAGGTCTCTATCTCTCTCGAGCAATTAGCTAATTGTCGATCGCTCGGCACTGTCCAGTCTATATACATTTGGCAGGTATATATGCATACGTATACGAAAGGCTAAACGCCGAACGATATCCACCTGGCCTCAAAGGGTGTAGATATATACGTATAGGTTCTATACATGCACTCGTCGTGCGCCAGAGGTCGAACAGGTGAAGGATAAAGCAAAAGTTGGTAGCCAAGGGGATGGAGACCAGATAATATACGTATATACCGTGCAATGTAACCCGGGGGCTGCTCTCTGGTCAGTTTGTTCGATAGCGGGTAAGTAACTACGGGCCTATCCTCGCCGAGCTATAGCTCGGGTCGTCGTTGCGGGTGCTAGGCGACTAATAGGCTATAAGGCCTACATATATATACACATTCACGGTAGCAGTGGCTCGCCTTCCTTCTCTTCCCAACACATTCTCGTGTATTATTATATATATTACTAGGCAAAGTAGCCTTGCACGACGCGGCGGTATAGAAACGGGCCATTCGCGGGTCAATATGGATAGCGTGCCCCGGTCGTGCTGCAGCAGCGCAGCACATGCATGCACACGTGTACGGCATGCAGATACGCCACATGCATATAGTACAGTAGTCGAGCTTCTTCTTCGTCTTCTTCGTCTTCGTCTTATTTTTCCTTTATGCGCGCCCATCGTGATGAGCTACTTGCGCGCGGGGTTGTAGGCGGCGCGGATCTATATATAAAGTCTTATCAGGACGATTTCGCCAACGTCTTCCATCGCCCATTCCTTCAGCCTTATATGTAGTATATATGTGTACGAGACCTAATCATGACGTGCGTGATGGCTGTTAAGCTGTAGTCGTCCCGTACGAAGTCGAAGGACGTATGGAACTTATATATACCTGTAATAACGTAGGCCGAACGTTATGCATTATAACGACGAGTCGAGCCGTGTGTGCAGTAGCTACTGCTGCTGCTTCTGTTTCTACTGCACCACCGAGTCGAAGGGACACCGAAGTCGTGTGTGTGTATGTGCGCGGCCGAAAGGATTTTTATAGGTCGTCGCGGGTCACGGATTTACGTGCACAAGTATATATATTCTCTTTCTGCGAGGCAGCCAATAGCTCTAGGCTGCGAGGACATCGGCGTGCTTAGCAGTGGTATAATATATAGCGCCAACCGAGCACCAAACGTGTGGCATCCAATAAACGCGACGATGTGTAATACGTATCGAGAAGAAGTATATATACTCGTGAGCGACCGACTACTCGCGTACATCACGTGATTGCCCCTTTTTTGTGGATATAATGATCCTTGCGTAGAAACGCTCGACATTTTCACAAAAAAGTTTTTTTAAAAGCAAAAGGGTTATTATAAACGGATACGCTGACTACGAGTTAATCCATGACTTTCATTCGATTTGATAGCCACCACAGCAAAGATACCGCAATTGTTTGGAAAACGCGCTGACTTATATACATTAATTTTTAATTTGCCACTTGCAGATTTACAGATCAAGGTACTCGCCATCTACTGGCAGAGACTCAAAGTGGCGTTATGTTATTGAAGGCGGTTAAAGTGGTAATTTTCAGGTCGTTTTAAATTCTCCTTATATTTGTAATGCAATTTTAACAGAAAAAATACAAAAAATAAGCCAATCAATGATAATTCATGTTAAAACATTTTAAATTATCACTTTTTGGTCATTATAACATTAATATTGATAATTCATCATCAATGAGAAAAATGTTTTTCGTATATTCAATCGCTTCGGGGGGGTCAGGAATTCCGCTCCAAATATTATAAACATTCCCGAATTGAACGGATGTTCGCTTCGACCCTATATATTTTTGTTTTATTATAAAAAAAAAAAATTGCATCGTCTCTGTTTCTACAAGCCGACGCCACCAGCCAGCTACCACACCACGGCTATCTCCGGGACGGTGGTAGCAAGAACAGACGAATTTATATATTATATACTCTCCTTCTTTCGTGTCAGTCGTCGTTATATAGCCATGGCTCGTCGTCGCGATGGCGATTTGCAAAGTTCGTCGTCGTCGTCGTCGCCGCCCGTCTGTCGCACATTTGCGACAAGTCACATTATATACATATACCTCGGGTATTTACTCTTTCCTCTCGAAAGTCAGTCGACGACGCTGCGTCGCGCGCAAAAGTACATAACGACCAACGACGTCGAGCGAATTTTTTTCCCTCGAAGAAAAGAAAGAGGGACAGTAGCAGTCGGTATGGGTGTATCTATTTTAAGGTCGGGATTTATACGCGCGCGAAGCCTCGAGGCAGCAACACGAGTTTCGGCCTTTTTTTAAATGATAAGTACGTTGACCCTATATTCTCTGCGTTAGTTACACGGGTCGAGAGCCGCACATGTGTTTTGCGTGGAAGTTTGACCCTAGCACGCGTACATCGACGCCAAAGTTTTAGCATGTGCTTGCTGCTAATGCTGGGGTTTTCAAAATGGTTAAAACGAAAAAATTTCAATTCCTCTCCTCTCCTCACTCTCTCTTTACTACACGCGCGCTATAAATCACTTGTGCGGTCTGCAACTGATTCTATTTCGCCTCGGCGTGTTTTCTTCTTTCATTTCGGTCTTTGCTTTTTATTTGCCAAACGTATAACGCTCGCGACGTTGAGCGATATAAAAAATTTACAGAAAAATTCACGAGCTTCGAGAGAAATTAGCGTACATGCGATACTTTCATTAGTAATCGAAGGGTCTATTTATTTGTTATTTTTGGTTGCCCACACGGTGGTGTTTCACATAGTAATACAACATCCGATATGCTATCTTATGCGAGCTGCAGCTGCGACGTGTGTACATTTATTACACGAGAATCGACAAAAATCATCGGCTGTACTCGATGATTTGATCCAGTCCACCCGCGGGCCGAGCCCACACGCGCACACTTGTAATGTTACGTGCCACGATTAGATGACCCTCGATATCAATCTCTCTCTCTCTCTATAGAGTCTAATTTTAGGCCTGTATAGGAATTTTTCGGAAAATCAGCCACTTATGTGCCTCCTGGCTCTCTCGTGTACGAGACATCGTATGTTTTTTTTCTCTCTTTCACCCGACAAAAAATGACAAAAAAGAATCCGCCCAATTCCAATTCGACACGACGACGAAGGCGACCATAAGAGCCGGGCGCGTATGCAGCAGTTCAAGAGCATTTACAGTCCCACAGGATCAAAAATAGTTTTTCTGTATTATATATATGTGTGTATACTCGCGTCGCATATTGTGCAGCGTGTATAACTGTACATGTATTGCCGAAGAGTTTGTAGTGTATACGTGCACATCTGAACCGAAAATCCTGAGAGATGGGTCCGAATGAGTTTTGTCGTTCGCCCGGTGACGCAGCCAGTATATCCAGCGGATGTGCATCTCGGGGGCTTATTTTAAACTCATTTTGATATTTATGGATGACATTGGACTCACCGCTCGTGTATATACGCTCGCTCGTGTTCGACGATTCATTCGACTTTGTGCTTTCTTATTTTTTTTTGTCGCATTACTTTTTTCGACGTAAAAATACGCGTCTGTTAATTATCCGTATAGTAGTCAAAATTCTGGTGAAGATGCTCAAAATTAATAAAGGCCTACGCAACCGATAAGGAAAGTACGCATAATTAACATTTAATTGACTGGCTTATTCTTAATGGTTTTTGGTTATAATTTTGTTACAAATATTAAGTGAATTTACATGACCTGAAATTGACAGATTGACAGTTTCAAAAAATTCAGACCAGTTTCCAACCGCATCAAATACGACAATATAACTTTAGGCATCTACCACTAGATGGCGAGTACTACGATCTGTAAATCTGCAAGTGGCAAAGTCAAAATAATTGTATAAGGTGAAACGGTCGCTCATTTCGAATGGAGTGAATTCTCGAAGTGAGGAATTTTCAACGAAGGTGCAATGATAGTTAATATCACGAAGTTCAGGCAAGACAGAATCATATTGTCACCAGTCTTTTATAAATTTCAACAAAACTTTTATGTAATTATTTGTCAAGAAAAAATTACAGTGCGGATTCCACGATCTACTCTGAGGAACTGTACAGAGAATGTGACTACAATAAGCTCGAGTTTTTCGTACAAACAATAAATTATTCATAAAAACTTGATTATCATCTGATGTACATTTGTATATTTGCGATTATGGGGAAAAAGCTGAAGTTTCTCTACCAATATTCATTGCGAGGCATGGGCTAGTACAATCTGTGTTTTTGAAGATTCAGTGTTTTGATTGAAAAATAATCAGTGTTGGTTGCAAAGCTAATAAAAAAATTAATATCATGATGAACATAATGATTATGCATGAGTCGTCCAATCAATAAACGTAAAAAAATTACTTTAATAAAACTTTTTAAATTAATTCTTATTTTGTACTCCTTTTCACACATTTACATGCAAAAATTTTATCGCATTTATCACGTAATCTTGACAAAATTCAAGAATTGTCCAATAGGTAGTTTCTGTAATTTTCTTGCCCAAATGTCTAATCACACTTTTTGCATGCGTCATCTTTGCTACATTCGTGTATTGTCCTACTGTGCCTGATTAAACGTGATTTGATTCCAAATCTTTTTTTGCATTTGTCGCACGCATAATCTTTTCGACCTTCATGGACTATTTTTTGGTGTTTTAACAAATCCGATTTTTGTGCAAATTTCTTCTGACAGTTATCGCATGCGTAATCTTTGCAACCTTCGTGTACAGTTTTTTCATGCCTGATCAAATCTCCTTTTTGTCCAAATTTCTTTTCACACTTGTCGCACGCGAAATTTTTTTGATTTCCATGTACTATCTTTTTATGTTTAATCAAAGAGCCTCTTTCTCCAAATTTTTTCAGGCACTTGTCGCATGCGAAATCTTTTTGATTTTCATGGACTGTCTTTTGGTGCCTGATCAAATTAACTTTATAACCAAACTTCTTTTCGCACTTGTCACATGCAAAATCTTTATGACCATCATGGACTGCCTTTTGGTGTACGAACAAATCTATTTTTTGTCCAAATTTTTTCTCGCACTTGTCGCATACGTAATCTTTTCGACCTTCGTGGACTATTTTTTGGTGTTGTATCAAAGTGCCTCTTTCTCCAAATTTTTTCAGGCACTTGTCGCACGAGTAATCTTTTTGATTTTCATGGACTGTCTTTTGGTGCCTGATCAAATTAACTTTTTGACCAAACTTCTTTTCGCACTTGTCGCATGCGAAATCTTTGCGACCCTCGTGAATTGTTTTTTGGTGTACGAACAAATCTGATTTTTGACCAAATTTCTTCTCACAATTGTCGCACGCGTAATCTTTGCGACCTTCATGGACTGTTTTTTGGTGTTTTAACAAATCTGATTTTCTTCCAAATTTCTTTTCACACTTGTCGCATGCGAAATCTTTGCGACCCTCGTGAATTGCTTTTTGGTGTTTCTTCAAATTGCTCTGATATCCAAATTTCTTTTCGCACTCGACACGAGCTAAATCTTTATGACCCTCATGGATTCTCGTGATGTGTAAAAGCAAACTATGTTTAGTATCAAATCTCTTGGCGCATATTTCACATAAGTAATTTTTTAAAACTTCGTGGAATATCTTATTGTGCTTTAGTAAAGTTGATTTATTTTCAAATTTCCTCTCGCACTTGTTGCAAGTGAAATCACCGCGATCTTTGTGTACCAATTTTTGGTGTGTGAATAAACTTGATTTTTGTACGAATTTTTTCTCGCATTTGTTGCACGCAAAATCTTTATGGCTTTTGTGTTCTGATATTTGGTGTCTACTCAAGTGACCTCGAAACTCAAATTTTTTTTCGCACTTATCGCATGCAAAAATTTTTTGATCGTTGTGAATTGTGTTTTGATGTGTTATCATGCTCGATTCTAGTTTAAATGCCTCTTGGCTAATATCACAAACGTGTTGTTTGTCGTCTGAAACTTCAATGTTTTGTTCACTTACAGTATCTTTTGAGATAACTTCGTCGGATTTCTTTTCACTTTTATTCATTTTAGAGCTAAAAATAAACGATGGATCCTTCGCTTTGTTCCACGTAAATTGAACGAGTAAAGTTTATCTTTTAATATTATATAGTGTGTTTCATCGAGAAAGACAATATTCGAACTAATTTGATTTTACGATAAACATGGTCAAAGTGTCAAGGGAATAAGTCAAAATTGATTAGGATAATATTGTTTACAAATAAATTAACGATTTATCTGTTTATACATTCTCCTAATAATATTCAAACAAGTTCAAAATTCTAACTTGGCGACGATTCCTTCGAGGAAATTGTTCGGTCTTCTAAAACTAAAATTATTACAAAAAAACTCTTTTTAATATCCAGTCAGTTATAGATCCTCATAAAATATTTATTTATGTTATAATAAAAAATTTTGATATTAATTCTAAAATTTGCTGCCACTGTCCATTGTCGATCCCACGCCATGGCGTGATTGGCGTACTTCGCACCTACCGTCGAGTCCAAGAAACTTTTTTGAAAATCAGCCATATCATCAAGATATGAGGCGATGTGCGGAGGAAAAAGACATAGCGATAAAAAATGATTCATAAATGTATTAATAGACGTTGCGGGCAAATAATAATACATAAACGCGTGTGATATACGAGCGCGAAGCAATTGATCAACAACTAGAGCCTCGATAGCTAAGCAGTTGTCATTTATCGATTGGCCGAATATGACGTACACACACACACAATACGTAACAATATTCACGAGTCCATTCAGATTTATACGTAAGAGAACGTGTTGGCCGTTCCCCATCGCACACACATATACACACAGCTCGCGGGGTCATTTGAATGTATATCTGCATATAAGCGGACACGCGCCGCGTTTACCCCTCCCGATCGCGCGTGGACCATATTATACACGCAAATGGTATTATTTCTGGCCCCATGGACGACAGGTTAACAGGTCGGAGTAAAAGCTGCCCCAAACACGCACGAGATACGAGAGAACACTCACGTGCACGTACACGGACCCACCAATAAGTCACCCTCGACTTCTTTGTCTCAGATATCGCACGTGTAATGTATGCGCGCGCGGGGGGATGCAGACGAGACGACAGAAGAAAGCGAGAGAGATGTGTTCCGTGCGCGCAATGGTCAGTCGGGTAGTACCGTTGCTGCTGTTGCTGCAATACAAGCGAGGGGTGAGAAAAAAGGATCTTTACTGTATTGTACAATGGAATCGGACATATGCGGTATGCACGGAGGCGTAAATGACCTCGTTATAACGAGAGCACTTCTTCTTCTTTGTCGAGTTATATAATTGTTTTACAAAGCGCCCGATGGACTATTCAACGTATGCAAAGTAGAGAACGAAAAAAAAGGAAATCAAAGTGGTCCAATTTCGCGGTCAATTTTATCGAATTTGCGACTCGCAGACACTGCACTCGTAATATCCAACGTACATCGTACAGGGTGCATATTGCAGGATACAAGGCTCTGCGCATGCACATAAATAGCAATAAGAAAATAATTACGTTCGGATGAACGGCCAACCGTGCATGATATGTATCATGATACATTTGTATACTTTCGCGAAGAATACATGTCGTATACCCTTTCAACGTTTCAACGTTTGTTTTGATATTCCTCGTTGCAGCGAAAGTTTATTGTCTCGGCCGTATGTCTCAGAGAGCCCAGGAATACATAATAATTTCTCGCGTGATTTTAAAACCGTAAATTTTTTGCGCGCGCGCGTTTGCTCTTTTTCCACGGAGTGTATCGCTTATCTCGGTCTCCGAGCACGGGCCCTGGAGTTTTTTTTTGCGCGCATCCCGCGCGCGGTCCAGATCTGAACCCCGGAAGAAAACAGCAAAAAAAAATGTCCCTCGAAGGCGCGCACTCGCACGGAGCCCAAGCCAGAAGATCGGTTATGATTTCACGCCGATTAGAATAAACTTGTATGCATTAAGGCGGTAAGTAAGAGCCCGATGGTAAGCGAGACTCGCGGGGCAGCAACTAGAAAAAAAAAAGAAAATGTAACAAAAAACAACGACGCACAAAG
Organism: Trichogramma pretiosum; assembly: GCF_000599845.2. Classification (NCBI taxonomy): domain Eukaryota; kingdom Metazoa; phylum Arthropoda; class Insecta; order Hymenoptera; family Trichogrammatidae; genus Trichogramma; species Trichogramma pretiosum. The sequence goes on along the minus strand of NW_019641638.1, from coordinate 552,578 downwards.
AGATAGTGATACACGCTAGAAAAAACCTATGTGTGCGTGCCCTATCTTCCACTAGCCTGCGTAAATAAGTATATAATCATTCGGTCGTAACGGATGCCCATGCGACGCTGACAAAAACCCTTTCTCTCCCTTGGTAACTGTGCCGTACCGCTGCAGCATCTTCTTCTTCTCTACGCCGTTGTTTTTTGTGTTGCCATGCTCATCTTCCCTCTGCACCCCGCGCGAGTACCGTAGGACTGGTTTTTTTTTCTACTGTCTCCTCTTCTTTTTTTTTTCATTACCTATACTTTTTTCTCCGTACACCGCTCTTGTGAGGCCAACGGATAAAAATCTAAATTAACTGAATTAAGAGGCAGTACGCCGGGCGCTCGTTCACGGGGTCCTTGGAATTCATATCGAGGAACAACAAAAAATGAAGGAGCATAAAGCAACCCCGTGTGCTGCTGCTGCGTTGTTTTTCACTCGCGCGCGACCCAGCAGCAGCACCCCTTGCGTTGTTTTTCCAGCGCCAGGTCCCCGGCTCCCGTGGTGACCTCGTTTCTTCTTCCACTGTTTTTTTCCAAGCTAGATCTTAATATTCCTTCTTTCGTTTTTTTTTCTACGTTCGGGGAGCTTTTTGCGCCTCGTTGAGTGGCGAACGAGTTAGAATATATAACTCGGAAAGAAAAAAAAAATAGATGCACATCGCTCGCTCGCGCGCGCGCGCGACCCAAAGCTCTTACGCACATATAGGTGCGTATCGTTGAAAGGACGATTTACGGTTACGCGAAATTATTCGCTTGGAATTAGGCGCGTATTTACGAGCTCGTCGCAGCAGCAGCTTCTCATCGTCGTTACTATACGTATGTTACGCACACATGAAAAATCCGATCTTCGTGCGACGTATCGTTATTAAGCATGAACGTTGCGATATTTTTTCCTTTTTCTTTTTTTTTTGTCGACCAACGGTATAGTATAATGCTCTCCGTAGCGCGTACGTGAAAATTCGAGGAAATAAAAAATTAAGTTACATCGTTCGTCGTACATACATGCTTTTTCGCTGTACCGTACGTGAGTGTCGCCGATGCGCCGCGCGACACATCGAAGGCAGAAAAGAGAGAAAAAAAGCTTGATATATAGTCGTAAGACGGAGAGTGACAAGCAATCGCATCAAGTCATGTGTGTGTGAGTGTGTGTGTGAGACAGACATCAGTAGAGATCGTACACCACGTCTCGCGCCAACATTAGCGTAATTGTTTGGCGCGCTGCTGTGTTTGGACTGCTGTTTTTTTTTTATGTGTCACCTAATCCATCCGAATCGATGGCCGCGCACAAATATCGAAGGGTCACTTACTGCTGCTGTTTGTTTTTTTTTTCCCGTCCAATAAGTATCGATACTTAGCGCGAGAGCACCACAAAAAAAAACCGATATAAGTCACGTATCTCCGCGCGCCGGGCGAGCGCGTAATTTTTCCAACGAACGCGCGTAAACGCACAAACACACGCAACCGTATAATACAATATCGCAAGGCATGGACAAAAAATTGTCAACACTTTGTCTCTTTCGGCTCTTTTGTTGCATCTATACTATATAATATGTACGGCATATTTATATATATCGAACGCGGCGCGCGAACGACACCCTCGATATTCTGACCGTTTGACCATATGCGTGCGTATGCAAAGTCTCTCTCTCTGTATCTGTATCGTGAATAGAAATGAGAGAGCGCCAGAACGAAATGACGTTAAGTCGCACCGGGATATACTGTTTCACTTATGTATATTTTTCGCGTCACAGTGAGAGAGAGAGAGAGAGAAATTGCGCACACACGACAATGCAACGTGTGCCTGCCGATCCACGTCTGTCTATTTCCTAATATTACGCGAGCGATTGTGCGTGTTTCTGTGTATCCGGAGGGTTAGACGACGACGACGACGACGGTGATGGTGGTGGTCTATCGTCTTTTCTCGCGTCTCTCTGAATAATATTACGTTATATATTTATATATATCTATACGGATGCTGTCGGTATCACGCGCGGGGGGTGCGAGAAAAGAGACGGAGAAAATTTGCCATGTCGCGATTAATTTCGTATGCATCTGCCGCGGCGCTTGGTCGTCGATACGACTGTATTATAACAATAATGACGATGAAAATACGATGTCAAGCGCTGCCCACGTATTTGTTATTATTATTATATGTGTGACCTTTTCTTCCGTCTGTACGGGCGAGCGTTTGACGAAAACTATATATAGGAGCCGAGCGAATGGGCATTTCGATGTATATAGACCGATGCAGTTTTTCGGAATGACTTTTCGACACGCTTCGACAGCAGTGGCACCAGCAGCAGCAGCGGTATACTAGACCCCGAGGCGAGATACATACGTGTATATACAGAGCTGTGGGTGAAAAAACAAAAAAAGAAACAAATACATTTGTCAGAGAGCGAGCGAGAGAGGTAGGAACTTTCGCCTATGTACGTCGCGTTTCCTCGCGGGCACGAACTCACACACGTGAGTTCGGGGGGATTAATTACTTCGCCCGAGCGGCCAACGTACAGGACTGTATCAGAGCAGCACACGCGTGTGGTGACGCGACGTAGTTTTCACGCGCGACTTTAATTAATCAACACACAGCAGTACGTATGCGTGTGTGTGTACGCGATATTCTTTCAACAAACGAAATGAAAGCTCGCGCAAGTTTTTTGCCGTGCGTATCACCGCTCGACGCTCTTTCTACACGTACGTACAGCTAGCAAAACGCTGATTTTTTCTTCTATTTTGTTCGTTTAATATTTTATAAGGTAAAAAATTTTAAATTTTCTCGCATTAACTGTCTCTGCGTATAAATAAATATATATTTATGCGCGCGCGCGCTCGGTGCATCGCAGAGGCGCGCGTTATCGACGCGGTGTACGCGCCGAGAGAGAGCGAGAGAGCTTGCAAAAATACTACTACTGCTCTCCGGGACATAAATTCCGCAGCCATTTAACGGTCGTTAAAACGCAGAGCGAAGAGGCATTTATTACAAAATCCTGGGCTACATCGCTCTCTCGTTGCAATTAACGAGTTATTTACTTTTGTCTGCGCCTGTTGTGCCGCGCAGTGTGTGTCTCCTGTGTACATGATATCGTATAAAATACACCCAGAGACAGCAGTTGATGGCAAAAAGATCTGTCTCTATAATATAGGCGCGCACATGCTGCATCTTTCTCTCTCTTGGCACCGGTAGCAGTTTTTTTTTCTCGCTCCTCGTCTTTCCTTCTTTTTTTTTCTCTCTCTCTGTGTCTGTGTAGCTCGAGATGATGCTCACCCAGAGAAGAAAAAAAGAAAACCCGGCGAGAGGGTTAAGGTAGCTGCAGCACACCTTGTGCTCGGAGCTATACGTAGCTCCTATGCTAAACAGGGGTGTGACTGCCAAAGGGATGCTCGTGTTCGTGTCTGTGAGTGTGTGGCACCTCTCGCTTTTTTTTATTCATTAGATACTCATACTCGACGACGATTATGCCCATGATGTTTTTTCAGTGGCCTAGGACCGTAGCATAGGATTCGTCCCCTCGATATATGTATTCGGCGCGATAATATATGTGGAAGAGAGAGAGAGAGAAAAAAATCAGTCCGTGTCGAGATATACGCCGAACGATATACAGCCAGTGAAAAATCTTTGATTTTGTATACGTATTATGTGTATACATATAGTTGCACGCATTACACGCATACACAGCACAAGAAATCCGAAACACTTTCCTTCGATACATTTGCGATAATGGTTCAACGGATGTACTACAGCGTCGAAACGCATTGTGCGCGTCAGTTCGAGTATTTTATCGTCTCTCTGTACGGTGCGTAACGTGCATTAATTATCAAAAACGTATGGCAGATCGAGCAGATCGAGCGTCGTATATAATATGTATATACGGAAAAAAAAGGGTTGAACGTACAAATGGGTTTGATTTATTATTAGAGATCGGAGCCTTGTCGAGAAAGCGATTCACGGGCTTGTATCGTACCGTAATAATGTTTAAAGTACAGAGGCACAAACGATCTTCGATGAATGACATTGTGCGGCAGGTATTTCGTCGGTTATATAAAACGTCGCTCGTGCTGTTCGTGCGTTCCCGGATGACGATCGGTTTACGTATATATGCATATTCGCGTGCCTCGTAGTAGTAGGTAAATATGTACACAGAGAATTTTCGAGCTCGCATAAGCCCGTGATTTCGCTCGCGGTAAATTTAATCATTCGATAATTTCCAATTTAGGTGCGTGTGAATTCGACTGGCAATGCTGTTGTACGTACCTATGATATATATGACCGATTCTCTGGGGATTCAAATGCCGAAAAAATAATTTAACATTACTATTTACATTTGTTTTTTTTGCGTTTGCATAGTTGCGATTATGTTCAAAATATTGAGCGCCCTTTAAATGACCTGAAAATGACAAATAAATGATTCTAGCAATTTAGATCAGTTTTCAACCACTTTAAAAGACGATCATATCACTTTCAGCCTTCACCACTAGATGGCGAGTACCTTCACTTGTAAATCTGCAAGTGGCTAAGTCAAAATAATTGTATAAGTTAAGACGGATTTTTGAAAATGTTTACTTCTGGGATTTTAAGTTAGTGGGGTCTTTTTGGAGCCTAGCGATCACGAAAAATCCGAGAGTATCGAAGAGCAGAAAAAACAATTATTTTCAACCATTCAATTTCCCACAGAATCGGCCATATGTATACATGCGACCCGATCAAATCCTTCGATGTTACCGTGCCTCGGCTCTCACGTATTACGTATAAACGCCTCGAGCAATCGAGCAGAGAGAGAAAAAAAAAGTAGAATAAGGAATCGTATGTATTAATACGTGTTATGGACGAATGTGAATCGGAAGGGGCTGTTGCTGTAATCGTCGAATTGCCCCCCTCCTCATCCCCATTCGTATACCCGTCCAGCACCACCCGCATATCGCTTTTTGGCCGATCTCGTCATTTTTTTTTTCTGGCATTAATATCAGAAAAATTTCGGAAACGATCAGCCGTTGCGTCGTGCACGTCACGGCGTTTCGTGCGCGCGCGCGGGCGACACCTAAACAATGCATCTATGCCATATAATACAGTATTTGACCAATTGCGTAGCACGTTGCGCAAGCTGAAGCCCATATTATGCGGGGGTGCTGCGCTTGGAAAAATCGGCACAGGGCAGGCCCAACACCTTCGCTCGCTCGAGCGAAACCCTTTTGAGCAGCTATATACGAAGAGAGAAAGAGAAAAAAAAGGGGAAAAAATGCGTATTATAAGCTTTTGCGTAATGTGGCAGCTGCGCGCGTCAGTCAAAGACTTCGTGTCCATCGGCTCGTGTGCTGCTGCTCTCTCATATGGCAACACACAGAGGACTGTGCGTGTACATTGGAGCGCCTTTGACCTTTGTGCTCGGTGCTGTAAGTTGGCCCAGCGCTAGAGAGAGAGAGCCGCGCACGCAATTGTGACGAGGCGCGAGTCTTATGGGGATTCGGTTGCATATATAGCGGCAGCAGCAGCAGCAGCTATACCTAATATATATACTACGCTGCCTTAATATGAAATATAATGACCCGAAAATGCCGAAAAAAAAGAATAAGAAAAAAAAAAAGGAATCAAAGCATCTTTTTGAGTCTTGCCGCTTTTTTGGGGATACGAGGCGAGCGAGCGCGCGAGCCGCGTATTAAAATCCATTGTAAGTTCTGTATTACGAGTATACGAGTAGCAGTGTGGCTGCTGTTGCTGTTAAAAAAGGGTGTATTCTGTGTACAGTGGGCCCGGACAAGCACATTATGAACGTTTTTGTGTGTATAGCAACAATATGTAATGACGAGGATACGAGAGAGAGAGAGAGAAGCTTCATTTTTGCATTGTAACGCGCGTAATAATATGTAGAATGTCGTTTTGACTTGTTTTCAACGTGCTTTGCGCGTGTAAATATCGTGCGCGCGCGCCAGTCGAGGGCCGCTTATTTCTCTTCTCTTTTTTTCTCTCGAGTACTTCGCGCTCTTGACTCTATATACATTGACTGCTGTATCGGCTCGAGTTGTGTTAACATGCCGAAATCGAGGAGCGCGCTCGCGCTCGCTCTGGCAAGTACTTTTCGAATCCGGGGTCAGAATTTAAAAAAAATTATTAAATAAAAAGTTATATAAACAATTTTGTAAAAAAAAAACATGAAATTTCGAACAAAAAAAACATTAAACATGAACGTTCTTACAGGCCGCCACTTTGAGATTTAGACTAACGGCTCATCCGCACCTCCAAGTACAGCAGAATAACAGCAATTCAACAAGCATGCAGACAAAGAATCAATGGTTAATACGATCGCCTGTGTATGGTACGCTTTCGGACTTCACAAGGGAAAATCGTTGTTCTTCTTCATTTTCAGTAGGATAACAGTTTAAAACAAAAAATTGTTAGTTTGATCGATACTTGACGGAATTTCTTTGATTTCAATAATATCATAGCCAAGAAATTGATTATCATTTACGAGTTGAGATTACCAATTGAATAGTTTAGAAACATAAGGTAGCACAAAAAATATGAGGATAAGACGGACATACTTGCTCATCAATGTTATTCTTATGATACACGTAGAAAATTTGAAAAATACGTCTTGACAATAAAATTCATGCGAAAACATCGCGACTTCTCGGAGAAGGTCATCGTCAAGTCCGGATCCCAAACTAGTGCGTCGAGCAGACTACTCCAGGTGATTCCCGTAAGATAACATCGCGACTTCCCGCAGAAAATCATTGTCAAGTCCGGATTCCGACCTATTGGGTGGAGCAAGCCACTTGGGACGATATTCGTGCGAAAACAGCGCGACTTCCCGGAGAAAGTCATCGTCGAGTACTGATCTCGACCTTGTGCGTCGAGCGAGGCACCCGGGACGATATTCGTGCGAAAACACCGCGACTTTCCGGAGAAAGTCATCGTCGAGTACAGATTTCGACCTAGTGCGTCGAGCGAGACACCCGGGACGATATTCGTGCGAAAACACCGCGACTTCCCGGAGAAAGTCATCATCGAGTACAGGACTCGACCTAGTGCGTCGATATGCTATACAGTGCAATTGATTCAAATTAAAATATAAGCGCTATAATCTGCACAGCTCGTATAAACTGAAAAAAATTCTTAGGTGCGAATCCGACAAAAGTGGACAACTGAATCACGAAAAGGTATTTTGCTGCTACCGCAAAATAATTTTGCAAAATTTAGCTGTCAAATATAGCCCAATAATTGTGTCGTGGCAGCAAAATATCTTTTTCTGATCCAGCTGTCCACTTTTGTTGGATTCGCACCTACGATTTGTATCAGTGTATCGCTCGCAGGAGGGTTGACGAGCGACGACAATCGTGCAATATATAATATACGTACGATAACGTGCGAAAGTTTGTGCGCGGATACGAGTTCTACTTTGATGTGGACATTGAGTTTTGGAATATAAGCGCGAGCTAGAAAAAAAATTGGTGATCGCTGCGTAAAGATAAGTCAAGCGTTGAAGGAAAAGAGGGCCTATCTTCGACTCGGGCCGTTTGCGATGAGGTAAAAAGTATATCATGTGCTTCTTATGAAGGCTTGATGAAAAGTTGTACGCGTACTTACGTAAAACAATGCAGCGTGCTGTAGGGTCTTAACATGTCGTAAATGTACAACTTCTTGCGCCTTGGACTCGTTTTGTATGTATTCTTTTTGGAGAGGTTTAGCTGATGAATTTATTTTATTCAAAGGGTAAAATTATTGAACAAACTCTTATTATTTAAATTCTTTTTAATGAATTATCGTTTGGAAAATTGAGTACTTGATTAGGCTTTAAAATAGTACATCTTTGATTATTGATCTGAATGTAAAAATGGAAAATAGTTCGATACCTTTTGATACATAAAAAAACCATCAATCTAATGTAACGTTACACATTATAACACTGTTGACTCATATTGTTTCTTATAAAAGAAGTTTCAAATATTAGAGAGATTAATTCTTAAATCAGACATATTTGATTTTGGATGGAAGGCATTGGATATGGCAAAATCTCAACGAGTTAGTCCCGATGTCTTCAAATATGAATTGTTTTGAAAGGAGCTGATTTTAAATTGGATGGTATGAATGGTATTTCAAACATTGTAGCCTTCTTCAATCCATTTCAGCAGCTGTAAAAAAAGATACACATGGGTTATTAATTTTGATTACTCTAAATTTATTAAATATTCTTATTTAATATCTTAATGATTTGGAATAGTTACAATTGTGTCTATTTTTTAAAAATTAAAAGATCATCAGAACAATTTCGTAATTAAAAATCAATGTAGGATACAAGCATCAGAATTGACCTCACGCTTGGAACACCATATTGAATGCTTTTAAATTCCAGTCATAGGTTTCAAAGAGTGAGTATTATACTTACGGAGGCAGGCTGTTGCGACCTCATCAGCCAATCTTTGCCAAATGACATTAGATTTCTCTGCGAAGTTATATCTCCTGCGTTCAACTTCCTTGACTATAGTAAGAAAACCAAGCGGAACTGCATCGAGAGATTTCACTTCCCCGGCCAAAAGATCTTCGCTAAATTTTTTAGGCGGATTGGGCTGGTATGCATAATTCACTTTGTAATTGAGTAGGGGCGACTTATTTTTCATACTTATTGAACACTGGCCTTTGAAGAGCGAAGTGATCGTTTTCGATCCATCTATGTTCACCTTGTCCACCTCGTAATGCAGCCGCATGCGACACGGTTCAGCGTAATTAGTGCTTCGTAATTTCAAGAACAGTTCCCAAGCGGTATGCAAATTGAAATTTATCCACTGGGATTGAATCTTATGCGAGAGATGCATTACGATAATAAGAGCAATTCTTCGAGAAATAAAATCTTTATCTTTTTCTGCAATATCAACGTCCAATTTTATTGTTACGTCTAACGTCACTGCTAATTTCCCCTCTATTGTCCGGGCAACTTGAGCTGGTTGACATATTCTGGCGATCTCAGCTACCATTTTTTGGACATCTGTGTCGAGGACTATTCCGCCTTGAGTTTTTAAACGTGGTGTCTCCATATCCTCGTAAATCTTATAAAAATCTGCATGAGGTGTATGTAGCAGATTTTCCGCCGATATGTTCTCTGCGTTACCGACAAAGATGGGTTTAAAGTCTATCATCACTACGTACTTAACTTGATATCGTCTAACTCCAATTTCTATATTGACCGATGATTCGGCTATACTTGATTTCTTATTGATAAATGCGCGGACCAAGTTGTTCGTCATTTTTTTGACTGCAACGACCCTTGTCTCTCGTGGCTTGTACTCCTCGCCCATTGCCCCTGAGTAGAACTCGAACGCGAGCAACTTAGCAAGATTTTCTGGCATACCTTGTTTCGTTACGACATGACGTGCCGCAGCTATGGCAGCGATTTTGCACAAACTATCCTTGTGTTCGGGAGTAATATCCTGGTATATCCACAGACTGAATTTGGCTTCCAACTCGATCGAAAACATCTCCTGCGATGATGAACTCGAGGCAACTTCAACTGGTGCAGACATTTTATTCAAGAACAAAAAATTTCGTGTGTTGCTTCTTACTCTGTAGGATTTTAAATGAGCTAGCGAACGTTAAGCAACTCGATCGTCCCCCTAGGCACACATTACATTTCAGAAATCATAACGTAAACAAAGTAAAATTAGAACTAAAGTATTATTCAGGTGTGAATGTTTTGAATATTTCCCGACTTAATTTTCACTAAAGACAAAATTGAAAGAAAATATTGATGTAATAATGAACAATAAAGAGGATAATAATGATTGTAGCAAATGAGAATAATTGAACAGCTATTATTTTAATTGATATTTTCTAAGATCATTTGAAAAAATTTTTTTCATATAAATGAATAGTAGTTATTTTTGTAAAAAATTATTAATCCTATTTTAGAAAAATATTTATGAATTTTATGAGGTGTTAATTCATGTACTTCATGTACATCACGTTAAGGATTATATTTGACACAAATATTCCTGCTCATCATAATCTGAGGCATTACTTTTTCTTATGATGATAAGAATAAACGGATATTCGTCGGCTTTCAAGATTGAATCTTTTTCATGGGGCTATATTATGGATGTGTCTTTTGAAAAAATGTCTTTTACCCGGCGGATCCAACGGAATTAAAAAGATGAAATTTGGAAACTACATTTTTTGGCAAATGCATCTACATAGGCTGCCAGCTTTGCCATAAAGATATAATTGGTTCTGTAAATGTTATATTGTATTTTTTACAGTAGAATCGAATGCCATCATTAAATTTACACCAATAAATATATTTCAGTCGAAAAATTGTGCTTCATTAAATTTTTTAAACGAACAATACCAAAAAAAGCAAATAGAAATAGAAAATAAAAAAATATCTGAGAAGAGTTACTGCATATTTTAAAAAAAATTTTTTATCGTTGAGTCAGATGACATTATTAAATTTTGATACATAAAAAAACCATCAATCAAAGGTCTTGGTGCATCTGCAAAAAAAAATACTCTTTACGTCCAAATCTCTTCTCGCACTTGTCGCATTGAAAATCTTTACGATCTTCGTGGACTGCCTTGCGGTGAGTGAGCAAATGTGATATTTGTCCAAATTTCAGCTCGCACTTGTCACATGCATAATCTTTGCGACCTTCATGAACTGTTTTTTGGTGTCTATTAAGCTGTCCTTTTTCTCCAAATTTTTTATCGCAATGGTCACATGCGTAATCTTTCCGACCTTCGTGGACTGTTTTTATGTGCAACAGCAAATTACATTTATGCGCAAATTTCTCCTCGCACTTGTCGCATTCGAAATCTTTCCGACCTTCGTGTAATGTTGTTTGATGTAAAAGCAAACTCGATTCCCATCGAAACACTTTCTTGCACGTGTCGCATGTGTAATCTCTGCGACCTTCGTGTAATGTTTTTTGGTGGACAAGCAACATCCGTTTGTATCTGAATTTCTTCTCACAATTGTTGCATGGGTGGTCTTTTCGACCTTCGTGTAATTGTTTTTGGTGTGAAAGCAAATTTGATTTCCATCGAAACACTTTCTTGCACGTGTCGCATGTGTAATCTCTGCTACCTTCGTGGACTGTCTTTTGATGAATGAGCAAATAGCATTTATATCCAAATTTCTTCTCGCATTTGTCGCATGCGAAATCATTGCGACCTTTGATTTCGCAATGCATTGTCTTTATGTGCAGAAGCAAATTATGTTTATTATCAAATCTTTTCGCGCACATTTCACATAAGTAATTTTTGAATACTTCGTGGAATATTTTTTTGTGCTTGAGTAAAGTTAATTTACTTTCAAATTTCCTCTCGCACTTGTTACACGTGAAATCTTTGTTGCAATTTTTGTGTACTAATTTCTTGTGCCTAGATTTTTTCACGAATTTCTTGTCGCACTTGTCGCAAGCGTAATTTTTATGATTATTGTGAATTGTGTCTCGGAGGGTTTTCATGCTCGACTCTTTTGTAAATGCCTTCTGACAAATATCACAAACATATTTTTTATCGTCTAAGACATCAATTTCGTGTTGACTTAAATTACTTTTCGAGAGAAGAAATCAGAGACAACTTTCTCTGATTTCTTTTCACTGTTATCCATTTTCGGGCTTAAATTGAACTATGGATTCTTCTATTTAGTACCACGGAAACTAAACAAGTAAAATTTATCTTTTGTTGTTATGACTTGTTATATTGAGAAAGACAATTTTCGAACTGATTTGCTTTCACTATAAACATGATCAATGTATTTGAGGGGCGACGTTAAAGCCATTAATTTTTTTACACTTTTTTACTTTTTATTACAGTTTAAAACATTATTATGTACTTTGTTTTAAAAAAATTTCCGCTGGAAAATGTACTAAATTCCAATAATCATACATTGGCTGTAAAATTTTGAACCTTATTGATCTGTCTGTATATCATTTGACTTTTTTGTGCTTGAATCATGTTTGCCGAAAGTAGTAAATTTTTCATAGGGAAATTTACAAATACTTGTTAAAAGATAATTGTATAGCTCTGACTTTTATTGTTTTGACTTTTGTTAACCATTACTGTGTATATTGTCAATTCAATTCGTATATTTCTTCGAGATAGATGAAATGACAGTTGATATGAAGAAAGACTGAATTAATTTAGCACATTTTTTATTTCAATTTTATTAAAACTTTTACTTGAACATTTATATGAGTTTCCTATATATAATTACAATTGTCAAAAAAGTGGTGTTTTTCATTTTTTCGCTATTTTCTGAGAATTTATTCCAAGCATTTGACGGCAATGAGTTCGGGAAATTTGAATGAGACACAAATTATTCACAAAGACTGGATTATCATTTGACGTGAAATTGAATGCGAATGCACATAGATTTTCGGTTATCAGAAAAAATCGTATTTGACATACGTAATCTTAACAAACTTCAAGAAATTTTCGATAGGTCGTTTTTGTGAATTTTCTTGTCTGTTTTTCGGCGTTTTACCAAATCTAAATGATCTTTGTGGACTGTAAAAAATCTGATTGACTTCCAAATTTTCTCTCGCACTTGTCGCAATCTTAGCCACTTTTGTGTACGATTTTTTGGTGTCTTCTTAAATTGCTTTTATCCTCAAATTTCCTCGTATGAAAATTATCGTACAAAAAATGTATCACAAGAACCTGATTCATAAATCAGCTATATTTTTTTTTCATAAACATTTATTTTTAGCACATCACTTTTATAATTATTATTAAAAAAAAAGATCGTCGAGATTTGTCCAATCTGTGCAAATAAAAAATTTGTTCAATTCGCAAACAGTGGCAGATTAGAAAAAGTACCACTCCACACGCAAACTTTCATTCACCGCACACGCAAAGAGTTTCGATATAAAATTTTGGATTGATAAGAAAAGGATTAAACACTTACGAGAGCTTTTACTAATTTTGATGAAACGTTTTTTTGGTTCAAATTAAATTATTAAATGGATTTTATTTTGGTTTTTTGGAACAAACGTTTTTGGTATAAACTTTCGTGTCTCTCATAGCAGAAATAGTTAGCTTTTCATAGAACTAATCATAATTTTCCACTAATACATATTTGATCTATTCAGCATACCAATACGAGAGGTTTATCAAAAATCCTGCAATAATCAACTATAAAAGGGTGCACGTTTCACAGTTTCAAACAAGACGTGATAAAAAATGAATAGCTGCAGGAACCAAGTAGCTAATACATTTCCGGTGAGTAATTAAAAGTATGTGAAATCTGAAATCATCACAATGTCAGCGTAGAAAGATAGTTGAATGTCCGGGATTCGGGTAATACACAATCATTTCAGCACAAATTTTCTTAAAATTATAGAAAAATATTTGTATTAGAATCTATACATATTTAGAATTGTCAATCTTCATTTTTTCTCACATTAGGTCGTATGCGTAACCTTTCCGACTTTCGTGAACTATTTCTTGGTGTCTGAGTAAATTCGATTTTTGTCCAAATTTCTTCTCGCAATTGTCGCATGCGTAATCTTTGCTACCTTCATGAACTGCTTTTTGGTGTTTGATCAAATGCTCTTTTCGTCCAAATTTCTTCTCGCACCTGTCACATGCGAAATTTTTGCGACCTTCGTGGATGGTCTTTTGGTGTACAAGCAAATTTGATTTTTTTCCAAATACCTTTTCACACTTGTTGCATGCGTAATCTTTACGATTTTCATGGACAGTTTTTTGGTGGACAAGTAAATACTCTTTACGTCCAAATCTATTCTCGCACTGGTCGCATTGAAAATCTTTGCGACCTTCGTGGACTGTCTTTTCGTGAAAAAGTAAATGCGATTTTTGACCATATTTTTTCTCGCACTTGTCGCATGCGTAATCTTTCCGACCTGTATGCACTGTTTTTTTATGTCTGATCAGATTACTTTGCTGCCCAAATTTTTTCTCGCACTTGTCGCATGCGAAATCTTTTTGATTTTCATGGACTGTCTTTTGGTGCCTGATCAAATTAATTTTTTGACCAAATTTCTTTTCACACCTATCGCATGCGTAATCTTTACGACATTCATGTACTGTCTTTTGGTGTACGAAAAAATCTGATATTTGTCTAAATTTCTTTTCATAATTGTCGCACGCGTAATCTTTGCGACCATCGTGTACTGCCTTCTGGTGGATACGCAGAGTCGATTTTCTTCCAAATTTCTTTTCACACTTGGCGCATGCAAAATCTTTCCGACCTTCATGAATTGCCTGGTGGTGATCGAGCAAATGCCATTTGTGTCCAAATTTCTTCTCGCACTTGTCACACGCATAATCTTTGCGACCATCGTGTACTGCCTTCTGGTGGATAAGCAAAGTCGATTTTCTTCCAAATTTCTTTTCGCACTTGGCGCATGCGAAATCTTTGCGACCCTCGTGTACTGTCTTTTGGTGTACGAACAAATCTGATTTTTGTCCAAATTTCTTCTCGCAGTTGTCGCATGGGTAGTCCTTACGTCCTTCATGAACTGTTGTTATGTGCATGAGTAAAATCGATTTTTTTCTAAATTTCTTTCCGCAGTTGTCACATAAATAATCTTTGAAGACTTTGCGTGCTGTCGTTTTGTGGGTGTGTAACTGTGATTTTTTTGTAAATTTATTTCTGCACTCGACACGAGCCAAATCTTTACGACCCTCATGGATTCTCGTGATATGTAAAAGCAAACTCTGTTTGGTATCAAATCTCTTGGCGCACTTTTCACACAAGTAATTCCTGAATACTTCGTGGAATATTTTTTTGTGCTTTAGTAATGTTGTTTTATTTTCAAATTTCCTCTCGCACTTGTTGCATGTGAAATGCTCTTGATCTTTATGAACTAATTTTTGGTGCGTAAACAAACTTGATTTTTTCACAAATTTCTTCTCGCACTGGTCACATGCAAAATCTTTGCGGGTTTTGTGTACTGATATTTGGTGTCTACTCAAGTGACTTCGGAACTCGAATTTTTTTTCGCACTTTTCACATGCGTAAATTTTTCTTCCGTTGTGAATTTTGTTTCGGTGTGCTATCATACTTGATTCTAGTGTAAATGTCTCCTGACAAATATCACAAAAGTATTGTTTTCCGTTCGAAACAACAACTTCCTTGGATTTATTTTCACTTTTATCCATTTTGGTGCCTAAATTAAACTATGAATTCTTCTATTTAGTACTACAGAAAGTGAATTAGTAAATTTTATCTTATGGTGTTATTATTGATTGTTTAATCGGGAAAGACAACATTCAAACTAATTTATTTTTACTACAAACATGATCTTTGTGTCGAGGGATTATGTCAAAATTGCCTATGATCATATTGTTTACAATTAAAGTACCTATTTATCTATTTATACGGACGACAATTATGCTGCTATTAGTATAGTAATAGCTATAGTAATAACCTATGTTTGTAGAGTTAATTCTTCCAATCGGTTAATCAATTTTTTATTAAATTCATTTAACACAAAACTATATTATCTAGAACACTTATTGTTAATCAAATTATAAAAAGCACTCATTACTACGTTATGAGGTTTAGCCTGTTCATAGTTATTTTTAACTGGTTATCAATCATCAAAGATCACTATCAATCGATCATGGATGTTGCTACGTTTATTGCTGAAGAATTACACATTATCAATTTTTTTGTTAACTAGTATTTTTGAAGAGCCCTGCTTGTACGACATGCTATCAAAAACCATAAATCAGCGTTCGTCTTCATTACGTCTGATCTGAATTAAGACCAATTCCTTGAATATAAATGTGTAAATACAATGAAGCATATGAATTTTGTTATACCTATTTATATTGTACAGAACTTTATACAAAAAGTACAGTTATCCACTTGTGGATTTGAAAATGACATCTAGTGGTGGAATTAGTCAGTGACAATACCTACTTCGTAGAATCAAGTCTGAATAAAGCTCTGCAGAATTCGATGATAAAAAATAGGAATAATTGAATTTGTTTATTAAATGCCATTACAGATGTAAAATGTTTCATTGATGGAGACGAGTAGATAATTTATTTCAATTCGCAAAAACATAATATTAAAGAAATTTCGAATGTCAAACTTCTAATGATTGGTTCTGTTTCTATTTCTCTCTCGTTTTAAATAAATTAGACTCGTTTATTGAATGAACGAAAATTCAAACAACCGAACACAGGCGGTGAAACTTTCGACGGTAAAAATTTTAGGCCTGGCGAAGTTGCAGCACTCTGGTATCGGCTATACCTATACAGACCACTAGAGTGTAAGATGTATTCCTACCCGTGCCGTACAGGCCCAGACAGCATCACCGCCATAAGTTTCCGAAGCGACCCATAACGTGCTGTATATATAGTACCTCTACGTACAGGCCGAAGGTAAAAATTTTCATCCCGAGACTTGGCTTGCGTCCGTATGTGTGTGTGTGTGTGTGTGTGTGTGTGTGTGTGTGTGTGTGTGTGTGTGTGTATAAGTGTATTTATATACATAAGAACATGTAAGACTAATAAATATCCCGATGCCGCTGCCACACAAGCCATCGTGAAAACACGAACGACTTCTTCCTTGCATTAGCAGCAGCAGCAGCATCGGCACGAATCGTGAGGTTCGGACCGATAGCGTCAAGTGGCGCGAGTTTGCGGGGAAAAAGAAGGGGAAGACATGGGTATAAGGAAGAGAATAATCTACTTTCTTCAATTTATTTTAACGAAACTTGAGCGTGTTGTGCAGCAGCAGCAGCAGCAGCGCATGGGCCAAGTATAGTAGAGTCGAATGGTTGAGTCTCGAGATTGCGCAAAATTCAAGCGTTCGCGTTACATCGCGGCGCAAAAAAAAGCTCATGCATACGGTACATTCGTGCATTTATCAATTGATATAAATTCGATTGCGTAACACGAGAGCGCCCGTGCCCACCCAATTGTGCGATACATTACAGATATATGCCTATAATACGACATAAGAAAATCACAGCTGCACGAAAGTAGCGTATACCATTATTATATATTTATAACTCGTCCGTGGGTATCTCTCTCGAGTCGCGGAAGCTCTTCTCCTTTTTTTTTCTTCTTCTTCTTATAAATAAGGATGCGCGTGAGAGAGAGAGAGCGCGAAAGATACAAGCCGAGCTCTATCCGCGCGCAGCTGTCTATGCCTGTGTGTGTGGGAGCCACCGCTCGGTGCTCCGAATGCAGCTCTCCTTTTTGCGTGTGAACTGACCACCAGCGGGGTCACGCGCGCACATCTACCCACCTCTCTTATACATGCGTTCATATACCCGCGCGTACTTATTATCATTTCCACAAGCTCCTTATACCGCCGCCACCGCCAACCTGTGTGTGTGTGTGTGTGTGTGTGTGTGCGTCGAGTCTAAGAATGAAATCTAGATCGCCGGAAGCCGTCTCATAATTAACGCGAGTAGCTCTCTCTCTCTCGAGTCAGTCTTGGGCGAGGGACTGAAAAAGTACCGAGGCACGCATATCCATGCACACACACACACACACATACACACAGGTAGACAGTCGCTTGGGTATATTACCGCTGGTGCACCTCTCTCGAACTCTCCGACGCGCGCAAAACAATGAAAAGAGGAGGTTCGCGCGCGCACACACACATGCACTCCGAATGGGCGACTCACCCGCGCGCGCGCGCGTGAGTCGGAGCTTTCTATATCGTATAATGTACATTCCGCGTGTGTCGCTTCTCTCTCTATCTCTTTTACTTTGACTCGGCACTGCACTATAACGCATAATACACGTACAGATGCATATATATGTGTGTGTGTGTGTATTGATGCGATTTATTGTTTCTACGTAGCGAGGCTATTATTTATCATATGCACACGTGCGCGCGGGGCGAAACTTGTCCTTTTTTGCGCAACCCGATGAATAATTACATATACCTGTTTATAATGTATCTTGGTGCGTATTTGCCGAAAGTGTATCTCTCTCTCGTGCCATCGGAGAGCGAGATGTATAAATAATAATACTCGCATTAAGAAATTGGACAAAAATCAATTAGCCCCGTACGCTCGTGTATATATACGCGCGTTGGAAACACAGCACACGTTGAAGCGCCATTAGAGCTCTAATGCTTCGTTATGCGATCGGTGAACCGTGATACATATACATATATATATACTCTGCTTAAAGCCACTCTCGGGTATAATCAGGTGCTACGCACACACAGACAGACACATGTGTGTGAGAGAGAGAGAACGGCACCTCACACCCGCGCGCGCGGCCCATTAGACGCGCTTCTCTCTCTCTCGACTTTTCCTGCACCGCTGACTGCACTGCACTGCGTGCGGACAGAAACGTCGACGAGCCGCGAGAAAAATCCCACGTATATACTTTATACAACACAAACACGAAGAGAGCCTCTCTCTCTCTCTCGAGCGTTGAAAGGACAATGTCAAAAGCCGTAGCGGTAGGAAAGTCCGAATAGCGAGAGAGAGAGAATCGTGCGCGAGAAAGCTCTAGTCTCTTATATACATTGCACACGAGGTATAGATACGATATAGATATATTATATATATGTGTTATGTACCCCTTTACTCGCGCCTTATTTTTTTGAGACACGTATACCTGTATATAGTTGCGCGCTCGGATTCAGATTAGTATACGTTGGCTTGTGTGTGTGTATATTATGTGGGAAAAGTTCGAATGACCGGAACGTCGCTTTTCCGCTGCGATGCCCTTTCTCATGTTATGGGCGGCGTTGCTGCGCACATTTACACACACACACATAGACATAATATAAGCCGCGGCCGGCTTATCTCTCTCTCACTCACTCGAGCTGTGTATTACGAGCCTCGTGGCTTGCGCATGTGCAAGCGAGTGTGTCGGACTATGCGCCGCGGCCCGACCCGAGCTCGTTGGCTACCTTTTTTCTTCGTCTTCTTCGTCTTCTTCGTTTTTTTTTTTTTATACTTTAGCTTACTTCGTAATGATTATCAAGCTTGGAATGTTGCGCGGGGCTGATTTTTATCAGCCATGGGAAAAGTCTGATTTTTCTACGCGATTTCACGTCGCGCGGGTGCTATGAACTCTCCGCTGCATTATGCGTAATACGTATGTATATAAATACTCGCTGCACGGAGTCCGGTCGTTGCTGCTGCCGACAGGTATAAGCGTCTGGAAAAATTTTCAAGTTCCCGATGGAAATGCTCGAGCGTTTCAATGCTAATTTTTGGTCCAAAAAGTTCTTTGGACATAAAAAGACCATATTAGAACTTAGTCATGTCATTATATCTATGTGGCATTTCAATGTAGGAAAGCTGAAGTTATTTCTGATCGAAGTGATGTAATATTTTTTTTTCTAGGTGCATTTAGATACTTTTACAGGGAGTTGAAAATTGGGCACTTTCGCGTAATAATGCGTCGCACTGGGAGACTTAATAAAAATGTATTCCGCTGTAGACATGTTAAATTTATTAAAACCACGTTTCAACTTATATACGATTATGTTGACTTTGCCACTTGCAGATTTACAGAAATCAGGTACTCGCCATCTGGTGGCTGAAATGAGGTATTATCGTATTCCACTAAACTGATTTTAAAATCTTGAAGAAGCTCAATATTTCTATCATATAATTGTAACGGAAATTGTTAACTAATTTTAAATGGTCATATTTTTTGGTCATTGGGTCATTATCGATAATCAGAATTTCTATCGGGGGCGTTATTCCAATAATTCGAACGAGAGTGTCATCGTAAAAGGAATCAAGGAAAATTAAATCTTAATATCTATAACGCGAGTACTCGAATTCGGAGGATTACTCCGTCACTTGAAAAAAAGTTAATTTCCGCGTAGTCCATCGATTTTGCGGGATTCGCAGCGTTGTTATTTCAGTCGAGCTTTATATTGAATCAGCTCAATCAATAGATCAATCGACGAGTAAATTAATTTCAAGCGCAAGTTCAAAAATGTCGATACACCCCATAACGCCAAATATAACGCTGAATAATCATGAAAATCAATGCAGCCATATATATAACACACAACGTACACAGTTACGTTATAATATAATACATGAGAAAAACATCAACTACACCCTCGCGTACGTCGTGCATCATCATCATCATCATCATTGCCGCTGCCGTCGTCGTCATTATGACAACGCGTAATCAGCGTATAATAATTCCAGCATTAAAAAAAAAAAAAAAAAAACAACAACAACAGTAGCAGTGCACACGCTTGTATACATGCACACATACACTCCTCCTCTTCGTACATATCGGTCTCTCGCGATCGCACACGTATATAACACATATATACATAATACAAGCGTAAAATTCACATAGCTTAACGTTATACACACAGGCACGTAAGACGAAAAGAAGGAGGAAGAAGAAGAACGAAGAAGGCGAAGAAGAATAAGGTACGTATGTATATGTACGGTGGTGGAAGTGCATCGCGCGGCTTGCACCGCTCCGTGTGCCAGCTCCCGTTTCATTAGCCCATAATTGTCCCGCTCGAGTATAGTATATATAAACACACACACAGCTACGCGTATAGCAGACACATGCACGCGAGACGCGTACTCGGTATAATAAAGTTCGCCGCGCAAGGTCGTCGCGCTTTTCCCCTCTCTCCCTCCTTCTCTCTCTCTCTCTCTCTATCACCTCGTCCGCGCGAGCTCTCGTAATATATAAATATAAATATACACTTCTCTCCAGTGTATACATATTTTTGATTACGCGTTGCAATATTAGTTAAGTACCTTTAAAAAAGCATCCATATGCCATATTATAAACATCGCTCCATATACCGCGGCATAATTGATTCGCGCCTCGATAGTGTCATTTCTGGCACGGCGCCCGCGCTCGCACACATTTACACACACATTTACACACACACACACACGCGGGCTGCATTATAATACACTTGTATATATCCGCAGCGCAGCGAGAGCCAATTATCGTGAAAGTAATACGTATACACCTTATATATGCGCCAGCTAAATGTGTCCTTGATCAATCATATCTGATACATATATTTGAGATGCATTATCTCCATCTCTCTCGCGGGTCGTTCGCGTTCGCTAGCCCGCGGTACGAACCCACTTATACACACACTCGCGAATGCACTTGCTGTATTTATAATACATATATGTGTACCCACAGTCTACGCTATACTTTTAATAATTTTTAACGATATTCTCTATACCTGTAAATGTACCTATGTGTGTGTACACAGGAGTGCACTAGCTTATATAAGTTTACATGATTTTCCAACGGGTCTTGGGTACACTAGCTCGCGATTCCCGGGGCCCATACGCGCGGCTCTAACGATCTCAGCGCGCGCGCGCCTTTAATAGAAAAGAAACTCGCGCGAGTAGTACGTGTGTGTGTATAAAGGTAACGAAACGCGGACATTGTTAATTCTTTCTCTCGCTTCTCTCTTTACCATCGCGCGCGCATAATGCGTGGCTTTTTATTCCCGCAAACTCTTCTCTCTCTCCTTCTATCTTAGGTGCATCTAATAAATCTCGCGCCCGCGCCTGCCAGCCACTATAATATGTATACTCGCGGATTTTCACTATTTAAGGGCATTCCTTCGACCTCTCTCTCAGTCGTTCTTCGCGGAGCTCCAAATCGCCGTATACTCGAAACACACGTACGTGTATATACACACGAGCGCCGGAGAAAGTCGCGATGCATGTACACAGCATGACACATATGTGTATGTGTGTGTGTGAGAGCAGCAGCAGCAGCGTATGTACGCGGGCTAATTTCGTGATATGCCCTCCTGTCGCGAATCGACCTGAGAAATGGATCGAGGGAAAGAATGAAGAGAGAGAGAGAAGCTCCTCTATTTTATGCACACACGTAGTATCTATATAGCAGGCCTTTTTTTACGATCTTGGGCACACGTATACACGCGTGTGTGTTATATTATAGCGTAAGCCAACTTATATCCACATAGGAAGTCGACGAGTACTTGGTTGATACGGCTTCCTCTTTGTATATATACGTATATTATACGCGGCGAGAAATTGCGAGGACCATTTCTAATTAGCGAATTAATACACACACGGCACCGCGACGAGATCGCATCGAGCTCCCGCGCGTCCGAGTCTTCCTCTTCTTCTCGGCTTAAAAAAATCGTACGTACGTACGAGCGAGTGTCGATTATACGAGCTCGAGCGTCTATTCGCGGGCCCGTGTAAGTCCGCGTGACTGTGTGTTTATATAGATTTGCGCGCGCGTTCGACATGATCGGGCCCGAAGCTCCGAAGCGCAGCAGTGGTACACATTAGTGAAAGTCTAACGGTCGTATATGTGTATAAAAGTGCACAAAGTGCAGCATCTCTTCTCGCGCGCGTTAGGTATACCCCGTATGAAAGTTCGTGGATATACATCGATTTTGCATTTATACGCCGACGCTGTATGTAGCTTTGGCTACGTATATATAAATGTAGAATAAAATAATTATACGGAGGAGAAAATTTTTTTTACCATTAGCGCGCAGAGGCCTGTTAGTCGAAAGTAATTAAATAAGAGTCGGACAATGATAAAAATTCGCTCGCAAGCTCGGCGCGCTCGGCTACTTTAATACTCGAGCGTAGATGTGTGTGTGTTTGTGTGAGACATGTGCAGAGGAGGACGTCGTCGTCGTCGAAATTTATGAAAATAACCCGTGCCACACAGCTGTGGCGCGGAATAAAGTAAGTACACACAAGTGTGTCTGTGTGTATGTGTATGTGGCCGTAATGGACGTCGTGAAAAATTATTACAGCTGCTGCTGCTTTGGCGTGCGGATTTTTTTTCTTCTTATATACTTCTTTACAAATCGACGCGTAATTTCGGATAGATGTCAACAACTTTGGGCTTTAATGAAACGACGACCGAAAAAAAAAATTCCCCAATCACGTCGTGCGCCGCAAGTTTACACACACACACAATGTATACGCCATCGCGAGGTTTATAATGTTTATCCGAAACAAAAATAACACAGGTGATACGGAGAGAGAGAGAGGGAGGGAGAGAGACTTTCCGAACGTCACGCGCGCGAAGCGTCTGGCCATTTTTTTCTCTCTTCTCTCGGCAGCAGCAGCAGCAACTATATATGTATATAATACAGCGCAGGCGGTGCGCCTTGCCACACCGCGAGTTATCACGGACAAGCCGGGCTCGCGTATATACATGCAAAGTCTTTTGCTTATACGCGCGCGCGGTATACAGCCGCACGCGAACGATAAGATAAAATGAAAAAAAGAGAGAGAGAGAGAGAAAAGAAAAAAAGACCAGCGCGACAGGCTCGTCGTCGGTTTTCAAAGTCCACGAACGCGGAAATCTGCTGCGTGCGTGGCTTTTGAACGTTTTATTTTTGTTTTTTTTAACGCGTGTATCCCTTCATCGAGTCCCTTTTTGCTCTGTACGTATATAGCTTCCCCGTCGTTTTGCTCTTCTTCGTGTACCTCGTTTGTAGCTGTTATTGTTGTTGTCGTTTTTTTTTTTCGAGTATACTGGACTACGCATCGTTTGAAGATGTTAATCGTTGCGTCTCATCAAGCCCAAGCTCTGCACTGGACAGCCCGCAGCAGCAGCAGCAGCAGGACTATTGAAAAAGGCATTTCTCTCTCACTCACTCGCTCTCGTTTGATCGTGCGATACGTAAGATAGGCCCGCGAGCTTTGTTTCAAAAGTGGACGAGACTCGACGGCCGCTCGAGTTTGGTTTGTCTGCTATTCTTTCGGAAAATGTACTCGCGATGAGTTGAAGAGAAAATATTCGTCAACGTGACCGAGTTCGCGCGACTATTTAACGAGTTGTAAACGTTATAATTGTAACGTTGAAAAAAACCTTAATTTTAATACAGATTTAATGTGATATCAGACGTAATCATTAAAATGTTATTTACTTTTAAAACATTACAGTAATCAATATTGTATTTAATTTGAAGTAATTTAACATTAAATCTTTGTTGGTTGTTCAACATATTTATGAAAATTGAATCACAATAAAAACTGCTCTCCACTACTAGATGGCGAGTACCTTTTATTCGTAAATCAGCTAGTCGAAAAGTAAAAATAATTGTGTAATTTAAAATACGGTTTGAAGAATTTTTACTAAGACTCTTCTGTGGTTCAAATATCACTACCATTGTCGGTAATATATGCAACCCAATTGGGTTTATTTTTAAGTACAAGTTTTTTTAGAAAATTGAACTGTAATATTACTTTGAGGCTCGGCCACTAGGTGGCCGATACCGGGATTTGTAAATCTGCAAGTGGCAAAGTAAAAATAAGTGTACATATAAGGACGGTTCGGAAAAGTACTCCAATATCTTTATAGGGATAGAGGTATCTATCTCATCACAAAATAGCTTTAAAATTAAGTGAGGGTTATTTTGCCGCTTGGAGGTGGTACTGGACTCAAGGGGGCAATAGCCCGTGTATCATATGAAATCTCCCTCCACTCATTTTTAAAGAGCCTCATATTTACATGTATATACCCATTGAGCCCTAGCGGCAGACTAACCCTCATTGATTATAATGCTTTTACATCAAAAGTAAAATATTGAATTCATCTACATAGAGGTAATGCTATTCCTCCACCATTACATCCATTTTAATGTAAATATTTTTAACCCTCTATATGCACAAATAATTTTATTTTGCTTCCGTTCAAAAATTAATTCATCGATGGGCGTGGCCGCGTGAGTTGATGAAAAAAAACGAAAAAGAAATATGCTGAACTGCGCTTGGACTATATTGCAAAAAATTCATACACCAAAAGCCGGCTACATTGTCTAAGGGCTTTTATCATACGTGTCAATCGAATCTATCTAGACGCATATGTGTGTGCATATTTCGCCGCCCCGTACGCGAGTGTGACAAGACGTTTCTTACGTAATTCAATCAAAGCTCGAGCTCGCGCGTGCGATAGAGGTAAGTACCTCGTATATATATAGCGTCATATACAGCGTGTGCAGTCGCGAGGGTACAGCTGATGTACTTTTTTTTCCTCTCTCTCTGTCTCTTTATAATACTCGATCGACGCTCTACGCTCGCGTCAGTAAGCGTACGTAGCGTAAAGAGAACATCAAAGAAAAAAATTGCGCATATGTGTGTCGTCGCAGCAATTGATGGGATGTAAAAAATCTCCGAGTGGGGTAGTATAGCTTGTAGTACACGGCAGCTTTTCATCCTTTTTTTTTTTTTTTGAAAGCTCGCGTAGTACTCTCGAGCGCCGGATAACTTAATTATCAATATATTCTTATATATATCACGAGCGCGTGAAGGAGAGAGAGAGAGGAAAGTCGAAAAATAAAAAAAAAAGCGACCGTATGACGCCACCAACGCATCTGCGCGACACGATGACTCGACGACGGCGGCGAAAAAGGCGGACAATCCGGCGACCCCGAGAGCCGCCAGCTCGAGCGAGCGATATCGCCATCTTTGCAAATATCATAAAGATAAGAATTGTGCCTCGGCGTACACCTACAAATACACACACGAGAGAGATTCGCGTTTCTCGAAACTCGCGTTGTCGCGCGCACGCTGCTGCTACACAACGGCGGCTCCGGGAAGAACGGAATTATATTATTTCTTCGAGATTGCGAGCGTGAAACGAGAGTCTCCGATTCGCGTTATTTTTTTACTTTACTTTATTTTTTTCAAACGCGTGTTCCGTTATGAACGAGCATTGTTTTTTTCTTTCTTCTCGTACTTGCTTCTTCTTTTTTCTTCTCGTTCTTACGCTCTAATTTCGAGGGCGCGCGCGCTTCGATCTTACCCTCCCCCCTTTTCGATCGAAGCTATATGTATACAGCGAGCGCGTTTGATTTTCAATTGAAATAGCCCATAGGTACACGACGAGCGACGGGCAGGCACATGCGTTCGACCCTTACTTTTTTATTGAACGCGAGATCACTGCAATCCTGCTGCTGCTGCTGCTGCTGCTGCTTGGCCATGGGAACGTTTTGAAATTTTTTTTTTTTCACTCGGGTGTATCGAATGACGCGCCTGGGCATTTACAGGCTGACGCACAATGTACGCAGGTAATGTACATGTCGATCGAGAGCTGCATCGTGCGCGCGCGATACGCAACATTTTTCGTGATATAATTTTTTTTTTTTACGATTCTTTTTTTTTTCTTGTCTCATTTGTCAATTTTGGAAACGCGAGAATTATGATAATATTATTGCACCGAGCCGACAGACACGATCATCCGGCCCGTTATAATGCTGTTGTCGAAAAAAAGGAATCCGCCGATTAGCGCACGGAAGATTAAACTCGCGCCGCCGAGTGTGCAGGCAGCTAATAATCACGCGCCTTATACACATTGTTTATTGTGTACTGTTATATATATATCGGGCACCGATCACGCATCGATGTGTGTACACACGCGTTATTACTTCCGTATTAAAGGAGAGGCGCGTCGTCGGTGGAAAGAAAAAAAAATTATGTGTAAGAGAGAT
Organism: Trichogramma pretiosum; assembly: GCF_000599845.2. Lineage (NCBI taxonomy): Eukaryota > Metazoa > Arthropoda > Insecta > Hymenoptera > Trichogrammatidae > Trichogramma > Trichogramma pretiosum. The sequence goes on along the minus strand of NW_019641638.1, from coordinate 526,159 downwards.
TCACCAATAACAAAAGGAGGAAAAAAGGCCGACGGAAAAGTGAAGAAGAAAAAAAAAACGAAGGCCTAATCTTCCAGTAGAGAGATCGAGCTGTCGCACTTTATTATTGCTTTCGTAAACACATACATATATATCAAAAATATATATAAAAAATATGCAGGGTGGTCTCTCCATGGCTTAAACAGCTCTGGTGCCATGAATTGTCTGTATATACAGGCGACGACGACACTTAATCCCTGCAGGTATTATTCGCGCCACGATCACTCGGGCTCTGACGCATCGCGAGCCTATATGTATTTACTGTCCATTGTTGTGTGTTATATCCATCGTCCTTCGTCGTCTTAAAAAAAAGAGCAACTCACCGGCATCGTCGGTTTCACCCACACACACACACAAACACACAACACGCATTATACACGCGGCTAATTTCACTACTCGTCGTTGTCGTCGTAGTTGTGGTCGTTGCTGTTGTCTTTGTTATTATCTTCGTTGTTGTATTTGTTATCGTTGTTGTCGTCGCTGTCGTTGTCCTCATCGTCCTCGTCGTCGTCCTCGACCTCGCAAGTGTCCTGATCGGGATCCTGCGCTATGACATCGTTGATCATCCCCAAATGGTTTCTCACGTCCATGACGTAGGCCGAGCTCAGCGAGCACATGCCCATGGGCCCGGCCACCACCCCGACCAAAATGTCGTCGATCACCACCGGCGAGCCGTTGAGATACCTCTGATCGTCGCCGTCGCACTTGTCCACGCACCAGCCCGCTCGCGAGTCCAGGCGTACGGCGTACCTCTCCCAGGTGCATCTCTCGCAGTGTCTGGCCTCCTTCACGCTCATCCCCGTGTACACGTACATCTTGCTGCTGTTCTTCGGCCCATCCACGTCCCAGGTCGGTATCGCGGACACCCGCATACCCGGCAGTCTGGCCTTGTCGTCGGGCTCGATCATGTCGATGGGCTTGACGCGATCGCACCACTCGAACGTGCCCTGGATCCTCAGCACCGCCAGGTCGTGCTCGAGCGTCGACATGTAGATCCTGCCGTTGGCGTCGCGGTCGCGCACCGTGTACGCCTCGTAGCCCTGTTCCAGCCTGGAATTGACGACCTCGAGCACCTGCTGGGGCCGGTCCCAGCGGCCTGCCTTGAAATCGGCGTGCACGTTCAGCGGTGGCATCGGGATCTCACCCTCGTACATACCCGACTCGAAGAATATCGTGCTGGCCGAGGTGAGCACGTGGTGCTTGCTGATGATGGCCCCGGCACCGATGAGCCGACCCTTGTAGACGATCGCCACGAGGTACGGGTGGCGCCGGCTCTGGACCGGCTGGCGATTCGAGCGGTCGCATTGGAATTCGGGCAGACGGTAACCGGTACCACGGCCGATCGCCAAGACGACGACCAGTAGCAGTAGTAGCGTTGACGCAGCGAAGCTCGTCATTTCGCGGCGATTTGATTGATACTGCGGCTAGTTCGCAAAAAAAGTTACTCCGATCTATCTAATGAATTAAAAATTACTCCGATATATAATGGATTAAAAGAAACCGAAACATTTAAAAGCTTTTAACATCATAGTTTTTATCAGATTCCGTCGTTTCATCCTCGTATCTATTCCGCTTAGTGTCGGCGCGAAATCGTTTGTTTTTCGACGCGCACTGTGGTGCTTCGCGGGAAATTATACATACACGTGCGTGCACGACTGGATGGATAATCGGCCTAACGTTGGGTCAATTCTACGTGCCTCTAATACGCGTCACGCTTCTACGTACATGTATATATATGAACTTTCGACACAATCGCGCGGTTGCATCGATCGATCATTTATCTACATTGACCTATTATCGCTATTATAAATATGAGGTAATGCACGCGTTGCGCTATATCGCGTCGACGCGATGACATAATTGGGCCCGGTATAACTATAAAATTTAGAATTTTCAGAACCCCCCCGAAAAATCGGAGTTAAAATCGCGAACGGAGGGCGATTTATAAGCTTGGTAGGCTAGCCGTGCACTACTCCGTGTCGTTCGCACGATCTCTATCCCACATATACAACCAATAGATAGTGACAGCAGTAGTATCGCGTCGGCGTTACGCTTTAATAACACACGTATGTATACGTAACACACATACATACATACATGCTCGAGCAGCAGCACAAGACACAACTTTGTCCGCCTGTATATATATACATACACGACAACGACTCGCGCGAAAAGATATTCATACGTGTCGGACAGTATTTCGCGCTGCTGCTGCTGGGATATAAGTGCAGTCATCGCCTCGACGTGTACACTATACAGCTGCACAGACACACGTGTCTATGTGTCTAGCGGGTGTACACATTTTTCAATCCTCCGGGAATCTTCCTTTCTCCTATATACTAGTACACCTACATATACGTGCAGTGCACCACATGGGAATTTACCTTTCGAATCTACCGTGTGGCGTATGTGTATATATAGCCACTGCACACAGTGCAGTATGTATACCGTCTGAGAGAGAGAGAGAGAGATGCGGTGGCGGCGGCGGCGGCGCGCGAAAAACCACGCCGCGAGCGAGCCACACACAAGGCTCGAAGGGATTAATAATAATATAATATCTCAGCTCCGAAAGTCTGTGTGTAGCGTGTGCAGCGGCGCCGATTGCTATTTAAAAGAGCGAGAGAGAGAGAGTTGGCCAAACTATATTGCAACTTCGTGCACATCGATTGAATAATCGCGAGCGAGCGATGGCCCTTGCGGCACATTTTTTAATTACGTAATTTTATTTTCACGTGCCCGCGCGCACATGCATGCATGTGAAGTACTACTACTACTACTACTGCAGCAGCACGAGCTCACGCGCGGCGGCGGCGGCGGCGATTCGAGAGCTCGTAAACTAGCTACCACTACCACTATTATCTATAGTGTACAACATGTAATACGTGTGCATCGACGAGCGTAATAATATAGAACGAGAGAAGAAAGAAAAAGTACCGCGTGTGTGTACGCGACAGTTCCGCGGCTATGACGAGATATTACTCTACGAGACATTCGACGACCGAGTGAGAGAGAGAGAGAGAACAAGTGTTACAGTAAACACTGTTAACGTGAGTTATTTTTTTTTTCTTTCTCTCTTGTACAGCGCACATAGCGAGCCGTGTGTTATACATTACCGATTGTAAAAGAGTATATATAACATATAGAAGAAAAAAAACCCAAACATTATTATATGTAAATCTATAATATCGTGCGATAATACATACGCAAATGTGGATTCGGCGATTCTATTATGCGTATCACCTATAACGGACAATAAAATATCGCGTCTTGTAACTTTCGGAGAGATAATAGCGTCCATATCATTGCAACGTAAGCTCGACCGGCGACGCGACGAGCACAAACAGATACACTCTTACATACACTGGACTCTTTTATCGTAATATGTATGAATAAAAATTTGGAGCGAACGAAAAATAAAGAGAGGGGGAGAGCCGAAAAAAAGGCATAGATATATGAGAGAGAGAAGGAAGTCGTCCCCGTACGTATATATTCACCTGTGCGGGCGCCTTATCTCCCATATAGCTATATATACACACAAAAGCACTGTGTATAGCTGTATTACACATCCGTCTTGGGGCGACTCTCGAAGTAACTGCGTGTGTCCCCGGCGAGTGACCGCTCCACCCCACTATATACAAACACACACATGCAGCTCTCAACTTTATACAGCATATACCTATATAGGTACGTATGTATAAATACGAAGGGGAGTCGTTCTATCGCGTCTGCTACGGTCAAGTGAAATTCAAGAACATGGGTGGTTCGCACATGTATATCTATACGACGCAACAAGTCGAGCCAAGCGCATAAGATTCTTTTGCCCGGCGAGAACACCCATATTTTCCGTTGGTGGATTCTTCTCGCTCGGGCTACTTCTTTTTTTTTTTTTTGTCCATTTTTCGGGGGTGTGTTTATAAAGTACGCGTTTAATGCGTATATATCATAACGGATATACGCAGCTTCCGTATTTACGCGCGAGATCGAGCGAACGATCAGATATAGCGTTAATTTCATACTCCTTGTAGAAATATCGATCGTCTCTCTCTCTCTCTCTTCTGCAATAAAATACTCGAGCTATTATGTACGATGTACGAGGCGATGATAATCGGGTGTATATCATATAGAGTACATATAAATGCCGATCGCGAGGCGATGATCGCGCGCGAAGCTTATAAATGAACTGCATTAAAGCAGACGTCATGACTTGAAGCTGTGTCTGTGTGCGAGTGTATATAAACATCATGATCCCCTACATTATATTCAAATACGTATATACCACACGTATATATAAAACTACGCTCGCGGCAAGGTCTGCAACGTGTATATATGCACCGAAACCGGTATAATATATCTGGATGTAATCCGTTAAAGGCACGAAAGCGTTGATACGCTGCCGAGCCGTTGATTGTTGTTGTTGTCGAATTAAAAACATTATTTATTAACGCGCGCGTAATACACACACATATACATAAAACGCATTAAACTGCTACGTTATACGTACTCGAGAGCTGTCATGACTTAATAAACATCTCTCTCTCTCTCGCTGCTCGTCGACGCGCTCGGCGCCGCGCGATTAGCGAAGTAATTGAATTTATAAATGTGTGCCGCGCGCACCACGCCGACAAGTGTGTATTATATCCGTGTGTATGTGTGTGTACTGTACGCGTATATATCGATGGAAAATAAACATTATTACATTTTAACGCTTCTGTGCGCGCGGCAGCAACAGCAACAGCGATTATATTCGCGAGCTTTCACCTTGATCAAACGGAAACATTTTTATCCCTTATCGTTCGGCGAATTAAATCGTCGCTTTTATATGTGCATATATACACGATCGCGAGTCAAGTTTAACGTAACTCGCGCACATGTACAAAAATAACGCTACACGTAAAAGCCCATTGAAAATCTATCGGTACCCGGCGATCGGTTAATTTCGTTTCAACGCGCGCTCATCTCTCAATGTACATAGAATTTCGACTCCATTGGCAGGTAGAAGAAGAAGAAGAAGCAGCATCAAGAGTAAAGAAAAAAAAAAAGACAAGATATCGATGAAAAATTCAGCCGCAGCCGAGCCATAAATCGTCCGCGTAAAGGTATATAACCAGTCTGCCCGGGACCATCGATCTCCATTACGCGGCGCGCGGGGCTCTTGATTGGCGCGCGACTATATGCAGTAAGCATTCGATCTCCCGCGCAGCCAAAGTAGCTGCTGCATCGCAGCGCGGAAAAGTCGATCGAGAGAAAACATTGATGGACCTGGTCGATCTATGTATATATAGTTCGAGGCTCTCTTTCTTTCTGATAATGGGTAGTAGCTTAGCTCTATGCTGGCCCCGGCGCTGCCGATGCGATGGATATATAATGGATGATGGAATGCATAAAATGTAATAATATCTCGCGGATGATCTCTATCCCTCTGTATATAGGCAGGCAGCAGCGCCGATAGCACGAAAAACAACGCGAAATTAGATCTATTACGTGCGTAATATGTACAACAGCAACGAGACACGGGGTTCTATTATACACACACACACACACACACACACACACAAAAGGTGCACACACTGCAGCCGCGCAGCATTATTTACAATCGAGCTCTGCTCTCTCTCTCTCTCTCTCTCTCTCTTTCGAGCGGTGATCGGAGATTTAAATTTTTTCTCTCTTTCTCATATACACGATCTCTCGATGCAGCGCAGTGCCTGTATATATTATATTCGAGTTATGATAAAAATTTTTCGTGCACACATGCGTGCGTTATGTACCGGCCGTGCGCCTATGCGCAACGGTACGTCATTTTATCTCTCTTTCTTCTCTGCGCAGTTCAGGTGAGTGTCCGTGTGTGTACTCTGGTACATACATACATACATATTTGCGCATTGTTTCATAGAAAACGACTCTGCAGCGGGCTTTATATACGTACGGTGCATAGCTGCAGTTCGAATCATCGCTTATAAGCTCGCGCGCGCGAAAACAACGCGTACCGCGAGGAAAATGACACTTGTAGTCAGCTCGCACCTATGTATACGTGGTATATTTCAACGCATTATTTCTATGTATTCTATGTAATGTATATATACGCGATCATCGTACACGGCAATCACGCACTGACCCGAGCGCGTAATACACGTAGTAGCGCGGTGTCTTCCGACTACTACTACCACTAACACTGCTATAAACGCGTTGTTGTTGCGCAAGAACACAGCATCCGAGTGCGATAACAGCGCTATATGGGTGTAAGATCATTTGTTACACAGAGCGTCGCCAGCGGAGATCGCCGCTGCTGCTGTCGTCGTCGTCGTCGTGTCGCCACCACCACCACCACCTCCTGCATTGTTTTGTTTCGCCGCGCGCGCGGCTATATCTTTTGCCATTACTCGCGCGGGGGGCTATAATAAGGCGAGAAAATCCTTCTTCTTCCTTGCGCGGAGCGTAACGCGTGACATGCTGCTGCTGCTGCTGTTGCGGTGGCTACGACAACGACGACTGAGACAGATAACATCCTCGCGTTATTCTTCGTCTTCGCTCGCTTCTTTTCTATAGGTATATATATATATACCGAAAATTTTCTGCCAACTCCGCAGCATCGGGGCATCGATACAAATGGAATAATCGAGCTGATATAGCCCCCCGCGGCAACAGAAGAGAAGAGAAGAGAGAGAGAGAGAAACTGTTGTCTGTGCTCGCGCGCGCGCCGAGTTAATTCTTTATATAGCCAATATATACCTATAGTGGGTGAGCAAGAAAGAGAGAGAGAAAGCATTTATAAGAGAAGAGGAGGTTGGGCAAGCTTTTATAACAGTCGTTTGTGTATATCCATACACACGTACACACACATACACAGACAGACAACGGGATGAAAGTAAAAGTGTCTGCTGCTGCAACGCTGGGCTAATATAATGCGCGCACTGCACCAAGATGCACTGAGATGCTGCTGCCGCTGAGCTATATGTATTATGCGATCGCGCGGCCAGCTCTGCACTGTAAGCGCATGGAAAACTTCGTATAGCTCAGCAGAGCGTCGAATACAATTGGCTATTTTTGCAATGCCAAAGCGTCGACACGGAGCTCACGATCTAGGCTCACCGAGGTAGGCAGCAGCAGCAGCAGAAAGCGTCGATAGATCTGTGCTGCGCTGCTTTATGTACATATATATATACGGTTGGAGGAGGATTTTAGATGGATGTGTAACGGTGCAATAGAGTAAGAGAGAGAGAGGCTGTCGTTGCGCGAAGATTTGCATTCGCGCCCGACACATACGCGGCTGAATGTTTATACGTGTATTGGGTGCACATAGGTGTGCATGTAAGACGATTTTGTGTAAAAAATAAAGGGGGGAAAAAAGAAACAGCGAGAGGAGGGAAAATAGATGGCGATGGATTTGATGCAAGGATATACGCGGTTTCGGAGTTTTACGATATGCGAGACTCGTTAATGGTTATCGATCTATTTGTTAGATCGTCCCGACAGAGTGAACAACGTTTTTTTTCTTTTCTCGGGTATAATATAGCTGCTGATCGGTGCATTTTTAGAATTTAAATGCCAGGACGAATGCGACGGTATATAGCGACGATTCGTTGGTCTGTTAATCGAGAATGAATGTATACTCGGTAGGTAGTCGTAATCGTGTAACTTATTATCGAGAGTGAGAGGGACGATTGAAATTTTTATGCTATATTTATGTGTCAAATTGAGATGAAAACTACCCTGATCAAAATGCTCAACGTTGATGAGAGCCTATAATGACTATAAGTGAATATTTAAAGTGTTTTAAAATAAATTGCCATTTGGTACCGATTTTTCTGTTACAATTATTGAGTGCATTTTAAAAAATGACCTCAGTCGTCAATGACGATTCAATTGTTTCCAAAAATTTAGACCACTATTCACCACTAGATGGCGAGTACCTTTATTTCGGTAAATCTGCAAGTGACAAAGTTCAAATAACTGTATAAATCAAAGACATTTTGTGCATATTTGATAATTCGGTAATGCTTCGTTGTCTGTTGTATTTTAAGATATTAATTTTCCCTTGATTATATTTGTTCTGCTTATCACGGTATATGAAGAGTTTTTGGTAAGTGCCAGAGATAGATTGAAAGTTTTGCGGAGGACAAAAATAAGAACGGAAAAGAAGGAATTTCCAATTATTGATTTCCTTAACTTGTACTTGTGACGAAAGTCAAAACAAATCTCGATGCTGATATAAATTAGACAACTAAACGAAACAAATATACGAAAAACCAATTCTGGTGACGATAAACAATTGAAACTCCAAAATAGCATGGATGCGAGTGTGACACGAATCGAGTCACCGCGTGATGTGTACCATTGGTTAGATGCAAATATATATAAACACCAAATAATATATAAATCGAACTGTACCTGCAACATCAAAGCTATAAGTTAGCTTATAGGATATATATATGTGTAGCATATCGAAACAACAACATATAGAAAGGTACAAAAGTAGGGGGAGTGAAATAGGTAAAAAAGGCCGAAAAAATGAATTCGTGCGCTCTCGGCGCATCCCGTGTGCCACGGTGCGCACAAACACACATACACGTATTATAGATCCATACATATCGTACACACACATACATGCCCACACGTCTTGTGAAACTTTCACTTGGCTCCGAGGAGCAGTATACACATGCGGAGTAGAGCCCAGAGGAGATGTGCGCGCCTGTACTAGTAGTAGTATATATGCAATGGGCCTATATGGATTGCCTCGCTCTTCTTTTACCGCTCACTTCGCGCCCCCTTCACGACCTATGTGCAGTATAAGTTAGGCTCGAATGTGCAAATCGCGATCTCCATTGCGCGCGCGGACTCGAGGTGCACCCACGCTTACATGTATAGCACACTTACACACGGTTGTCCGGGCGCGATCACACGAGCGCAGTACTACTACTCGATCCAACCATATACCATACGGAGTATGTAGCTGCCCTATACGTTTTTCGGGGCACACATTTTCGAAAGAGCAGCTCTCTCAAAATCGCGATAAAAGCGGGGCTAATTCATCGGGTACGTATACAGGTATGTAATATTCACGCGTGCCAATCGTATATATACGTGTATGCATCAGCAGCGGCAGTAGGCGAAGATGGCAAAAGACAGATTGCTATCGAAATTCGTGACGAGGCAATTCATATGCATAATATACTTATTCATTGCTCATCATTATAAGCAATAGCCAATGTATAATATGCGGCAGCAGCCAACTATCGAGGAGCTTAAATGCATGCACGATTTCCCTAATACACACGCCACACATATAATATAAGCTCGAGTCTTGTCTGTGTGTGTGTGTGCATGTGCGCGGGTACGTAATTTTCCAATGTGCGCGCCTGTCTGCGTGCAGTCGTCGATCGCTATCGTCCCTCTCTATCTTACTCGCTTCCATCCTATACACAGGCTCCTTTCAAGCGCGCGCGCGAGCTCGAAGCGCTAATTGATTAATTGCGGAATTTCTGCCACGCGCATATTTTAATTTGGGTCCTTACTCGGCGCGCAACAAAAAAAAGGCACGACAACGGACGAGAGACAGCTTATATATGTATGCATGTATACATAATCGCACGAGCGCGTGACGTGCTACACAGAGAGGTAGAGAGATAGAGGAGAAGGTGCGGGAGTCGATCGCTCGGGTAAAGGGAAAAAGGACGAATAGAAAAAAAAAAAAAGAAAAGAAAGAATTATCCAACATCCTAGGCATGAGATCGGTATATACCTGTGTGTGTGTTTAGATGCCCGCGGGATACCGATCTTTCGGCACGGGTACACATTCTCTCTCTCTTCTGTCTCTAGTCTTTTCTTTTGAACTTTACCTGTGTGTGTGTTGTATGTATGTTGGCTGCTGCACCTTCATCACCCACTGAGCGAGGCTATGTGCACCTCACAAACACACACACACACACAGAACTAAACTGTTCATTCCTGACCCGCGAGCAGCACACGGGCCGCCGAGATCCTTTCCATATCGTTGTGTATTACAATATTGAATCGCTTACGAACCGATACATCCTTGCTATATAACAATATTAAATATATCTATTCATCTACATTTTCTCTCTCTCTCTCTATGAAAAATATTTTCTTTCGATTCGCGCGGACAATTATTATATTGCGTTAAAACAATGCGTTTGTGTATTATATACCACAAGATGCTGCTGCTGCTGCCGCTCCATGAGAAATAACAATTATCTTATGCTCGCTCGCGTTGCGCAAAATTCTTGCCTCGCGTCCGTACAATAATCCTGTGCACCTCCTCCTCCTCCTTCGTCTCTCTTCGTTGTTGGCGCGACGCGTCGATCCACTACCGCGCGCGCGGGAGAGAGAAGAATTATTATGCACCGGCTGCTTGTGCACCAAGCTGCTCGCAGTATGTACTTTTGCCGGCACGCAAAAGAGATTCTCGCTCGCGGTCAGCGCGAAGATATTTGTGACCAAGCCTCGCTCGACTCGCTCGCCGGGGTAAATTTGCACTGCTGCAGCTGCAGTTCTTATAAAGGACTTTCTGCGGCTTTTGGGACGACTCGACGATAATGATGATGACCAGTGGTTCGTCGCGTCGCCTTCTCGCAGTCTATCTCTCTTTTTCTTGTGTTGTCGTCGTCGTCGTCGTCGTCGTCGCGCAATAATCAAGCCGAGAGCAGAGAGCTGCAGTTGCATCAGTTGCACGAGTAGTTTTAGTAGTAGTAGTAGTAGTAGTAAGATAGAAGCCTGGCCCCTTTTGTCGCCGCGCCGAGAAAATTTCATACGTATATATAGCTATATATATATAGAGAGAGAGAGAATTTAATGATGGCCGAAGAAGAGCCTCGGTGAGCCTATATAGCCACTGCATTTATTAAAGCGAGAGAAATATTATATAGGAAGAAGAGGAACGTCTCTCTAGTCGCGCGCGCGCGCGAGCATCGCCGTATTACGCGAAATCACAATGTTTATAATGAAAATTACCCGGCCATGGCAAAGATGATCCGTGTGCCGAGCTTAAGCTACTCCTGCTTCTTGCGCTGCGCACAGCTGTGTACGAATGTGTATGTGTGTTTGTGTTTGTGTGTGTGGGAGAGTAGATCGTGACGCTGGCGAAGCGGTATATTCGCATGGCTCGCTCGAGCTATATAGACGACTCGGGGGCGACCAAACGTCGTCCTCTTAGCGGTTTTCTCCTGCAGCAGCACGAGGCCTCGATGAGCTTTCGCTGCATACAACACACGTATATGTATATATATATATTTCCACTTGTGCCACTGCTCGAGCAAGAGAGATAGATAGCGAGCGAGAGAGCTTAGGCGCACAGCCTGCGACGACTACTCGCGTTGATATATATCAACGTTTTGTGTTTATACAAAGGTGATTACACGGCTCCGAAGCGGGGTATATATACTGGTACAGCAGATCGCTGCCGCCGACACACAACCGTACATCTTATATATATACCGATTTATATGTATACACGTGACTCGATCGTCTCTGTCTGTGTATGTGTGTGTATGTATCGCACTGCGCAGTGAGCAAGTCGGCATACATAAATCGTTTATATATGTACGGCGACGGCGGCGGCAGCGCTAAAAACTTAGCGCGCCTCGCGCGACACGTTGAGAGAGCAGTGCATACATGTATATATAGGCACTGTGCACTTTATGTATGTATGTGTGTGTGTGTGCAGAGATGTTCGCGAAAGAGAGAGACTGAGACTCGTATACTCACACATACATACACGTATGCCGAAGAGTCCGATATATAGGGCACCGATGTATATATATGCACACGAGCTGCCTATACAAGAGAGTCGCGAGTCTCACGCTCTATTCATCTGCATCGGGGGCTCCTGTATAAAACAGCGAGAGACCCGTTTTGACCGCGTCTATGTGTATGTGTAGGAGAGGAGAGAGAGAGAGAGGAGCCGCTCCGATCGGTAGCTGCCGATTTTCTCGGGCTACTTTTTTTTCTCTCTCTCTCCATACATACATACGTGTACGTACACACTTTGGCCATGCTGCTCTTTAACTCGCTGAGCTTCTTCCTCGATTCAAGACGACGACGACTACGACGCGCTAAATGGCCAAATGCATTTACATGGTATACGTTTACGACGACGTTTGTGTGTACAGTGGCGGATACCGTTTTGGAATCGACCCGTTCGCGACACCGCGCGGCATTTATGTTACTAATAATATATGTGTGTGTATGTGCAAGTCGATGATCGGCTGCTTATACACGTATACATAGAGAACCAAACCAAAGGTATACATAAAATGTCGAATTGCGACCTCGCGTTCGTAGTGCACTTCGTCCGTATAATGTATGCTCGCTAGCGCGCGCGTGCATGTGTGGGCGAGCTGTGCAGCACAGGCGAGTTTCTTATAATGTTTGATCGATATTATTGTCTCGTGCCGAGCTCGCGAGTCATATATATACATACATATAGCCGCAACCCGAAACTTATACGAAGGTACGTGCTGGCCTGTGTAATAGTCCGAGCGCCCACCGGGGTCAGAGCAAACGACGACGACGACGACGACCCCGGTATCGGGGATTTCGTTCGTTTTCAGTTTTTAGCGTCGAGGAAACGGTAGAGACGGGGCTTATTGATACAAAAAAAAATCGTTAAATTCTTTCAATGAGATTTTTGTGAGAAAATATTTTTCTGAGGAAAAAATGATATTACATCATTTCACAGCTTTAAAGCTACAATTAAATATTAGGCATTGCTATTTATATTTATATTTTATATATATGTATGAAATATTTATACATAATTATTTACTCAGCCACTTGTAGATTTACAGATGAAGGCCACTCGCCATCTAGCGGTAGAGACTGGCTTTATATATAATTAAATTTTCATACATTTTTTGTACAGTTAATATAAATAATAATTTAGTATAACTAATACATTCATTTGCAACGAAGATTAATTGTAAAAGTACATTTATTAAAATTATATATATCTTACTTTATTTTTAACGTTAGATTTTACATAAAAACTAAAAGTACGGTTTTATATGACAGTCTTGAAATTGTCATTATTACTGATCAGATGATCCTGAAAAAATGTTAGCAAAGATCTGTGCCTTGAAAGTGCGAAGGTCTTCTTATAAGTAATTCTTCAACGATAACAAAGATCATCTGTAACAGTTGATCCATTTCCAACACAAGTGATTGAACATATATACATAAAATTAAATGTAAATATAAGTTTTGCACCAATAAAAAATTCTATAACTTAGACCTTTTTTTGTTTGGTGCGCTCAGAAAAATCAAAAAAAAAACCTCTGATAAAAAATTGACTACGCGGAAGAGGTATAAATTATTCGCATATAACCACTGGGCTTCAGATGAAGGCTTTCACGTTTTTTTTCTAATGATTGCAACACTTTACTTTGGGTGTTACAAGTTACGAATAACTTTCGAACTGGTGCATACAACGTGCAACCTTAATAGTCTTATGTTTTGAAGTAACGTCAGTTCTGTTGATAAAGCTTCGAATTTAACCGCTAGATGTCATAATCGATTCTGAACCTGGAAAAATAAAGTTTTCTAGTTAATTATTAATTCTAAATATTAAAAGATAGACTTCGTCTCGATTAATCCTGGTTTAAAAAATGTTTAATATTCACAAAATGCTTTTCTGTGTCAATTATGTTAAAATTATTAAGCGCATTTAAAGACTATTCTGAAATTACCATAAACTGTCACAAATAATTTATACCAGTTTTCAACTTCAAATAAGATGATCCCACTTTCAACGTACGTCACTAGATGGCAACTACCTTTATCTGTAAATCTGTAATTGGCAAAGTAAAAATAACAATATATGTCAAAGTCCGTATTCAAATATTCAAAATCATTTTCTCGCCATGGTAGAAATCATCAGCATATACTGACCAGTTAATACTCAAGTTAAATCGAACTGGTCAGTTTATAAGTCAGATACTGCCCAACTTCGCCATAAACCTTGTTAAGAACGACATGATATTGGCGCCCAAACTGGTCAGAAACTGCTTAATTTTGATAGGGTTTTTAGTCATTTAAGTGATTGAAAACTCAATTCCGTGCAGTGATTAGCTGACCGCTCGCAGGCAGTCCTACCTAACCTCGCTTAAACTTTTCAAACACTTAGTATAAGCAATAAGAATTATCAGTCAAGTCAACTTGACAACGTTCACAGTCATCAAATAAATGAATCGAACGAAAAATTTTATTTTTTCTTGTAGTATTTTTTCTTTATTAAAATTCCGTTAGAACGCGAATTCGCTATTCAGTTCAGCAGTTTCTGACCAGTTTAAAGGCTATTCATTGGCTAAAACTGACTAGTTGTACTGACTAGTTTCTGGTCATCTGAGCATTTCAAATGATTAAATTTTTACCAGGGTTCACTTTCTTGCTCAATTAGATCGCCAATATTAAGCACATTTTGAATCACTCAAAAATGACAATTGTTTTGAAAAATAATGATCAATTTTCAATCACTTCAAGTGCGATAATACTACTTTGAGCCTTCACCACTAGATGGCGAGTATCTTTGTCTATAAATCTGCAAATGGTGGAGCAACAAAATGTGTATAAAAACTAAAGGTCTTCCCTGTATCTGCACACAAATATAGAAGGAAATATGTTGCACCATTCAAACACAATACGAATCCAAAATTTTGTAATCAACAAAAATTTCTCCTCGTCCAAGCCTCCTATACATACATTCAATCGCGTTAATTCTCTCTTCCCGCGCTCGCCCGATACACATATAATAATAAACGAGCTGCTGCTGCTGCTGCTCATCGTCGTGTGCCGTCTCAACGTTACGTAATTAAAGTTAAAGAATAATAAAAAAAAAAAGGCTGCATCACGATATATTTTTCGTGTACGTATATACAGCGCACTAATAAACGCGAGGCGTGCTGAGAGCCCGTGCAGCAGCAGCAGCGGAGTAGCGAGTACCCCATAAAATCTAAGCGTCCGAATCTCGCGAAAGGAAGTGAAAGTCTATATATCTATGTGTGTGTCTGTGTGTTTGTACACAAACGTGTGCCCCGCGTCCAATTATTCTATATTCCACACGTTGTTACGCGCGGGCCGCATGGGTTTCGCACGACCTCTGCTTTAATACATAGATAGATGTATATACTCTCCGCTTGCTCGGGATCTATCGGTGCTCGCTCGCGCGCGGGTGTGCATGAGAAGAGAGAGAGAGGCTTATAAGCTGGACGCCGGTCACTCGCTCCTTTCGCGATCGCCTATACACATATACCTAGGCTCCTTTTCAAAGGCCAGCGCGCACATAGTGGCTATATGTGTATGTGCACTTCTTGGGAACGAAAAAGAGGTCCGCGCGCAGCGACGCCAACGCGCTCACTTACCATAGAGGCTCCTTTATGGCCAGGCCTATATAGGCTGCAGCAGCAGAGGATAGTCTCTCTTTCTCCTGTTTCTCGGGGGGGCCCGGGAGTCGAAAGTTCATGTACCTCCTTTCGCCTCTCTTGCGGCTGATGCCGCTGCTGCCGCTGCTGCAATCGCTACATATATACATATAGCGTGCATGTGCATAAGATCGTGCCCCTTCGTATAGGAGCTATATAGCCGTGGTCTCGATCGCGCGCGTCTAAAACGAGCCCAACGATGCCGATCACGTGCGCGCGCGACCGAGCTATATAGATAGGTGTATATGCCCTATGAGTGTGTGTGTGGATGTGTGGATGTATACATAGCTGCTGAAAAATAATCATTTAACCGGAGGGGGACAATGGGGATTCGCCTGGGCATTTAATGAATCGATAAATCATCCCGAAAAGAGCGAAGGTGTACGTATACATGTATGACGTACGCGAATAACAACACACTCGGCCCTTCCGGTTTCTATAGCTGCTGCTGCTGCTGATCGTCATCATCATCATCATCATCATCATGGGCGACATTGTGTGACCAATCGATTGGTATCGCGCCTACGGGGCTTTTTTCTTTTTCATACTTCTCCGGGCTTCTGCTATTGCTTTTTTTTTCGCTATCCATATGTCAAATCTCTTTACCGAAACACGCCAGAAACATGCCTTGGCATTAATGTCCAAGCATGCCCAGCACAAGCGAGCTCCGTGTCGATTTTTTCTTTCCTTCCTCGTGCTTTTTTTTTGTTATACATAATATCGGCCAAGCCCTTTCATGGCGATATTTAACCGGTGTGCGAGTATGCGTGGTTAGTATTATATACACAGGATTGGGGTATAACGCGACACCTTTTCGCTCGCGATGACTGATCGGATTTTTCCGGAAAAAAAAAGTTTCGAATTTAAACTTTTCACCTAGTTTTTATCGGCGAGGGAAGGAGTTTGTAACAATTACCGGGTCCGGTTGTTGCTTCACTTCTCTCTGACTTGTATACGACGACGACGACGATCCACCCACGCCACTTGTCCAAAACCTAGCGCACAACGAGAGACCATAATATCACTACGCTCATGTGTGTGTGTGTGTGTGTTTCCGTTTCTCTCCTCTCGCGAGAGTTGTGATACAGCCAACCGAGAGAGAAAAGAATATTCTTATTGGGCCGCCTTCGCATCTCTCCTTTGCCTATTTTAAACTCGATCTCTCTCTGCACTGTCTTTTATAAGTACCACATTATAGCTGTGTACGCTGCGTCTGTGTCACACAAAGAGCCGCTACAACAGATCTTTCTCTCTCTCTCACTAGGTAGTATAGGTGCGCATAGATAATAGTTATGCAATCGCCGCGCGCAGAGATACGCACACGCTTGGAAATTTTAATAAGTGACCCATGAGCTTTTCTCGATACCATTGTTGTCTGCAATAATAACGCTATAAGCTCGCTTCGACTACATCACCTCCTCTCTCTCTGTGTACGTATACACTTGAAAGAAAGTAAAGATGAATTATAAAAAAAAAAAAAAAGTAAAAGGGAAAAGTAATACCTCCCGCCCGATCTTCGAATTGTACGCCGCGTGTGTGCCTCGCGGACGTTATTATTGATGCGCGCGGTGCTTCGCGGGAGATCGGCAAGCGAGATATATATCTAAATTGTCATTTGTGTGTGTTTGCGTTTTGTTTGCTCGCTTGTTCTATCGACGAACCTCGGCGAAATTTTCTTTTTTTTTTTTGTTCTTCGCGCGAGCGCGCACACAACAATGAGATCCGTACGCGACGCGGGAGAGTGAAAGGATATTATAAAAAAGTTACACCTCATCGTTCTCTCTGCCGACGACGACTTTTGCAACGCGTGCGTTGTGTTGTGTCCGAGGAGGGAGGAGTCGCGCGCATCATGATGCTGCGGGATAACCCGGGCGCGCGTGTAAGGATACGAGCAGAGAGATATGTGGGTGCGGACAATTGAGACGCGCGCGTCCGTGTATACATTATACATTCGTGTACACGCAGACAGACAGACGTACACAACACAGATCGCACCTAGAAAGCGTCCAGGTCAGTTTCGTTGACCGCACCTTGTAACGCGTGTGTATATGAGTGGACGAGATATCCTCCGAGAGACGACGACGACGATGATGTATGCTTTCGGATCTCGCGCAGTCCCGGACGCGTACTACGACCGGAACATATATTATTAACGGCTAAAAAAAAAAAGGAGTCATAATTTCGAAGGCTGATTAGAGGCTTCTTCTTTTTATAATATATAATACGTGGTGTGCGTTGAAGGAAGTTCAGCGCCCGATAATGTCTATTGCGCGGCTTAGATATTATAGTATAGGCTCGAGAGGGCCACATTTTTTATGCTCGCACGCCGATACAAAAGGTCGCAGCGAAGAAGAAGCTGAGAGAGAGAAAAAAAACGAAGCGATCGTCGGCGTCGTTTATATTCCTGCGTACACGATATATTTTCTGCGCGTGGACAAATGACTCTGACTATAATGTAACGTGGATACATACGTGACCCAATAGGCTAACGCACGATTTTCCACTCTGTGTGTGCGTATATAAAGAAGGCGCTATACATCATTACCGGACTCTCCGGCCGAGATTCGTCGCGTGATCCGCTGGTCATACGTATAAACACAGATTTCGTATATTACGTGACTGCGGACGAAAAAAAAGGGTTTCCTTCCGACGTCTCGTTGTGATGTTATTTCAATGGCATTGAGAAAAAAAAGTAAATAAATCATGGCAGGTGCAGACCGTTGCTACCGGTGAGCTGCGAGGACGCTTATTTTTTTTGATTTTGTTGGAAAAAAAAGATAAAATTAATTCAACGTTACTCCATTGTGTTATGTACATTACGTAAAGGCATGAGATCGCATCCCTCAAAGTCCGCGCACTTGTATGTATATGTATAGGTGTACCCACACACACACACATACACACAGCTAAGAGCTTAGAGAACGTACGATTAGACGACCCAGAGCTGCTCTCTCTCTCTCTCTCTCTCAAGAGAAAGATCGAGTCTCGTCGCTCAGCAACAAATGGGCCGTTGTTAAAGCGGTACATGCCAAAAAACCAAGCCCATTGCATGCCTCTGCGCCGTGCAGCGCGCCTCATATATGCGCCTGCTTATGCAGCAGCAGCAGCCATGAGCCAGAGAAGAAGAAGAAGAGAAAGAGGCACGCGCGTCACGTTTATCCTTATCGAATGCCGCCGACGCCGACGCTAAAGTCGCGGCGCGGTTACGGCATATAGGTAGGTAGATATATGGTCGAGGTAGAGAAAGAGAGACTCGCGCGACGCTTCGAGAAAGGATCGCATACTTATGTATATGCTTATATGTGTATGCCCTATAGGTAAGAGTAAAAGCTCCGAGTAATAAGAGGGCTAATTGCCGCGAGAGAGCAGCTAGACATGTGCAGCAGCGATTCACGAAATTCTTCCTATTTATTTGTTACATAAAATATATAGACCCTATTACCTGAACACGTTGCGTTTTTTTTGTGTGCAAGCCCAGTACTATAAGAAATAAAAAGACGAAAGGTATTTTGTGCGTCGATCGCGTCGAAGCTGTATATAAACGTCGCGTCGAATGAACACGTCGCGTTTCTGCGTCCAATATCAAAGTCTATTTAGGCGCGTGTGCGAGCTGCAAGCCGAGATTTCTATTATAATAATAAAGTGTACGAACGAGAGAGATGCAGCAGCCCCCGCTGACGGAGGATCATCTCACTCTCGATCAGTTCGAGCGTCAAAGTGTGAAAATCGGCGCTCGTTTTTTTTTGTGTCAAATGGACATCACGCGTCGTCATCGACACGCGTATACGGTTTTGCGAAAAAAAGAATAGGAAGAAGAAAGAAGAAGAAGAAAAGACGAAGAATGAGACGAGTCTTGTATGTATACATGCGTCGGGTGACTCGATCGCTAAATGTTACCTTTTTTTTTTTAGACTACGTAATAATAGAAACGGACAATCCGCCTAATCGATCTCGACACGTTTAGCTCCCATTGATACTCTCGACGTGTGCGCCGATCGATTGTGAAAAGAGAAGGAATATGCGCGATGGGCCGTACCGCGTCGTAATAATACTTTTGGTGTAGAAACGCTCGAGATGTTATGGCTAGTTTTTGGCGCAATGAAAAAATTTGTCGGACGTAAAGGGGCCACATTAGAACTGGGCTTCTACTAATCAGAGGTGTAAAGTTTCTTAGTTTATGGACGCATAGTATTTCAAGATTTTTTTAATGACCATTTTTTTAACTTCCTTCAATTCCTACGAATAATGATCTCTCAGATTGTTGCTATTATTAAAAGTAAAAATTTGTGCTGCGATTTATGCAGATATTTTTGCTTTGCCACTTGCGGATTCACGAATAAAGGTACTTGCCATCTATAGCAGTACACAATCATGGGTAATTATTACATTGATTCCTTATTCATGTGTAATTTTCTGATTACCAAGTGAAATTTATCATTGATTTGGATTGGCACTCGGAAATATACACAGCCACGCATATTGTCACTTGCAGATTGAACAGATAAAGGTACTCGCCATCTAGTGGTGGATGCACGAAGTGGTATCATCATATTCGAAGTGGTTGAACATTGATCTATATCAATGTTATGTAAGATAATTGTATGAAAAAATTATAAAAGACGAATCAATAAATGTTGAAATTTTAAAAAATATTTCAAGTATCAATATTTCGGTCATCGGACCATCAATAAAGTTGAGCATTTCTATACCAGGGACATGGACGTCCGAGAGCATATGTATCTTCTCTCCTTTACAATATACCGATGAAAACTGCTCCATAATGCAGCGACGCAGACGCACACGCGGGGACGATTCACGTACATCATAAATACACGCGTGTACACCTTACGCACGTATATACACGCGTACGTATATATTTTTGCCCGCACCGCCGCGATATAATGCGTGTATACGAGCGCAAAAGATGACCCGCGCGCGCGCGCCGCACCTTTTTTCCTCGTTGTCGCTCGCTGCTCGGCTCGGTTCGTCATTATGTAACCTTCTTCTTCTTCTTGCTTCTCTTTGCCCTATTGTTGACGATGCGCCTCTCTTGGCTCGCGCGCGCGACTGGCCATCCTCGCTCTTTTCTGCATATTATTAAAATAACGACGATGATTGTCGCTTCTTTCATTTCTCTCTTCCTCTCTGCGTCTTTCGTTGTTGTTTTGCTGCCTGCGCCGTGTCATCGACGAACGAAACGCCGGACGACTGACTTTACTTTCGGCCCTCCTCTTTCGCTTGTATGCGTGCGAGTGGGTGGGTTTGGTGTAAGTCGAGTTCGCGAGTAAAATTCTCCTTTTAATTACGAGAGATAAAGGCCTATATATATATGACCGTGGTTTTATTGTAGCGGCGCGGACCGCAAAAAATCGGTTTCTTATCGGTATCGTATTTGTCGTTCGTCTTTTGTCAATCGAGTTATACGCGCTCATGAATATTCAGAGAAAAAAGTATGAGCGAGGTGAGCTAAATTTCATCGAGTGTCGCAACTAACGAGTCGCGGTCTTTCGATCGTACATACCCTACGAGACCCAAACATACACACACCTGCGCGAAGAAAATAATTACGTTACAATTTTTTTCTCTCTCTCTTTTCAACATCGGCGCGTGTAAGAAAGAAGCTCTTTAAAAAAAAAAGAGAGAAAAAAAGAAGAGACCAAATGCGCCTGTTTACCACGTATATAAACTACGCGGGAGGTCAAAACACATGCGGGCCGCGCGCGCGCGCATCATATATACACGTTTCTGTGTGTACAGTCCATTGCAAAAGACAAAAAAAAAAACAGAATGATTATCAAAGCGGCACATTTTATGCAACTCTCGTAAACGCGCGCGCGAAGGCTATCGCGTGTATATACATGGCACTGCGCACTGTACATAATAATATGCACGAAGTTAAAATAAATTTGCGTAAAATTTCTAAATAAACGAACGATTAAACCCGGGGTAATTTTCTCTCTCTCACTCACTCGGGCAGGTATATGTGTGTATACGCCCGTAAGCGGACTTGTCTTCGCGGTTATGAACAGCTCTTATACTACTATACACATATAGCTGCGAGGCGAGCAAGCGCGATTACGACATCTCTCTCTCTTTCTCTTTCTATATAGTAAGTGTGCGCCTGGCCGCGCGTGCGAGAAAACCTGACGATTTTTCGTCTCGTCGCATCTACTAAGCGCGAGCAATGTACATCGCATAAAGAATACATAGTAGTGAGATGCGGCGGCGGCGACGGCGGCGCATTATTATCCCCGCTCTCTTGGTGTCCCCCTCTTTCCTTTACCCTCGCATTGCTGTTGCTGATGCTGATGCTGCACCGAGTCTTTTTTTTTTGGTACGCGGAGCGCGCGAGGAATCGTCCGCGCGCGACACCCCGTATAGCTGACTCCTCGCGCGAGCAGAGAAAGTAATGGGTTTGCAATTATTTTGCGTAGGAGTGAGCTCGCGAGCAGCGCAGGAGAGCTGCAACTGAAAGAGAGAGAGAACACAATGGCAGTTATCTGTATTTGCAAGTCTAATGCAGGCCGTGTGTATGCAGTCGCGGCTCCGACACTTTTTGACGTACGCCGTGTATATATGTACGTGTATGTGTGTATACCCATTGTACAGCTATAGTGAGTGAGAGAACTCGAAGCCCGTCCGGAGCGATGCGAAATCGACGAGCAGTATTATATAGTAGTAGTAGTAGTAGTATGCACATTGCGTTTGCGTAATGCGAGATATCTTTTCGATTTTAGGAGTGCACACGGCGGCATTTGTGTGTTGCCTCATATATACACACAATATATCGTATACACGTTGCTGATTGTCGTCGTTGTTGTTGTCGTTGCTTCGCTGCTATGGTCAGTGCGTGCCAAACATCGTATATATACCTACCCACCTACGCCGCACGGCCCGCATGTCATCGACGGCGGCGGTGGCAGCGCGTCGACACGTGAGCCATCCGCAGCCCAAAGACAACGCACAAGCTGCATATAGTATATATAGACATAAATTCGATCGGGCCCCCATAGTCGGAGCAAAAGAGAGTGAGTGAGTGACGAACGGCCTATAGTGCACATGTATCGCAAAATTGATTATAGTATGTAGGTTGCGTGCGTATATATCCGCGAGGTTACATTGATAATATCATTTCAGTGTATGTGTGTGTGTGATGTAAAACTCGACGATACCCCTAGTGGAAATGCTTGGCGTTAACGGTGGCCTATAATGTCCAAACAACTAGACATTTAAATTGTTTTAGTATTCAATAAAATTAATTTTTATGTCACAATTGGTTTACAAATATTAAGAGCATTTCGAATGACCGCAATGAGACAGTTTAACCATCTATAGACAAAAAATACGATAATGCAACATCTTCAAATTCTCACCACTAGATGGCGAGTATCCTTTATTTGCAAATCTGCAAGTGGCCAAGTCGAAATAATTGTATAAGTCAAAGCAAAATTTGGAAAATTCATGTAAAACTTTTTCGATCGATATATTTTGTCGATATTCCAACATCTTTATTCGTAATCCAAAAATTAATAACAAAAGCACTTCTACCAGGGTAGTCGCCGTTACCAGTACGATGCGATAATTATTGCCGCCTGTGCATAGAGAGAGAATCGAACATCACCCATTAAAATACGAAAATAGCCGCTACTTCTATGTATATTACACATCATAGCAATGATCCACCCCGAACAGTAGCTCGAACAGACCCAAGATATAAAGATTATAATCTCCTTTTGCCTCCTCTTGGCTCCTTTACTTCGTCGTCTTCATCTTCGTCTTTCCTCGCTGCGTATCTGCCTCTTTATAGCGCATAACACACACACACACACACACACACATATATACCCAATTCTTATCCTCGACAATACACACACACACATACACACATGCAAGTACAAACGAACGAAGATTCAATTAAACTTTTCATATACGGGTGCACACGCAATCTCGGCCGATCCGCTCGGCCCCGGCTGTGTAAACGTTTCGCCAATGAGGTCCTATCTCTTCTTCTTCGTCGTCTTCTTCTCATTCTTATATATTCCACACGCTCCGTCTTGGGCTTCTCTTCCGTATATTATATACTGCTAACTGCCACCGCATTGCCCCGCGCGTATATAAAACGATTAGCAGCCGCGAGGCGAAACGTTTTCTCTCTCTCTGTCTCGGTGTTTTTCTTACACATATATAGGATAATGTACGCCGCAGATTATCGAGGGGTAAACGTGGTGAAAAGGACGGACAAATACGTCTGTGCTGCAGTTTGCGTTGACGTGTGCTTGTACGAAACACGCGATGGATAAACATGTCCAAGAGAAATAGAGAGAGGGACATTTTGTTATTGTTATTATCATCATTATTGCTTATTTTTTTTCTTACGAAATTGGTCATCCGAGGCCCGAAAATATGATTAACTTTTCCAACGTGACGCTGGATAAAAAGCGGAAACGTATATATGTCTGTGCGCGAGTATATACGTAACCGAAAATAGGCGACTTTGTGCCTGTGTATGTGTGTGTGCGCAAGGGATCGGTATACACACAAGCGGCGCGAAATCGGCCGATACATTTATACACCGTACACACAGCAACGACAAAAGATCACGCGAAGCGCTCATAATGAAGCTAAACGGGCACGACGACGACGACGACTGCTGTCCGCAGTCAGAGAGAAAAAGAGAAAAAGTCGCTCGGTCATGATGCGTGTGTGTGTGTGGCTATATAATATACGAGATGATGATTGTCTTGTCCTTTTTAACGCGCGTGGACGAGGTGTCCGATCATCATCATCATCATCATCCGAGAGTCGTCGATCATCATCAAATGCAAAAAAGGTGACGATTTTTCGAGAAAAATTTTTTCAACGCCATTTTCACCCCCACAAGGGTGTAGAGCATGAAAAATTGCATCAAAGGTATACACGCGTCTGACGTTTTGAAGAATCGGACTCCGGGCGCATCTCATGCGACTCTGGTCACTTCTACGAACACGATCTCGTCTTCTTTTCGCGTAAATTTTTTTTTCTTCTCTCTTCGATGCGCACACGATCTTAAGGTGTATACGTACAATGATAAATACGCGCTGCGAGTCGGTGTCTGTGCGGGATTCCGTCGAGAGATGACAATTAGGCATGATTCGTGCGTTTTCGCTGGTCATCAATGCTGTCCATCGTCGAGGGAAGGGGGGAGGATAAAGAGAGCTTGTGTATATGGATTTCGTTTCCGCAGCATCATCGTGAAAAACAATTAAGCAAAAAAAAAGGAAAAAAAAACACATACATTCGTAAGAAAGGAAGAAAAAAGTGTCGCACGTACTGATCAACGCAGCGACTATGATCCTTACGTGCTCACGAATAAAGGCGCCTACGAAGCCGGAGAATCATATTCGTCGATGTTAAATCTCACGCATTCTTTTCGCCGCTTTTTCGGAGGAAAGAGTATGCGAGCGGCTCATATGTACGAGCAAAAGGCTATAATAAAAGCGCCATCCAGAGAGAGAGAGAGAAACTGGGAGCTATTTTAACCTTTTCTCTCCCCATCGGCGACGACGTCGTCGTCGTCGAGTTACTTGACCCTTGGCCAGCGCGTCGTCGTCGTCGCGAGCCGGAGAGCATAAAAGCGAGCCTGAAATGATTATTTTTAAACCGGATCGCGGCGTGGTCGCTGCGCTAACTGCTGCTGCTGCTGCTGCAAAAATGTACATAAGTTACCGAGAGAGAGAGAGAAAGAGCCCCGTTGACATATGCAGAGAAAGAGATCTTTTACAATATCGTCGAAACGCAGTCGTCGACGGGGGACGCTTCTTTGTGAATTCTTCACTTGTTTTTCGAGAGAGAGAGAGAAAGAAAAAAATGTCATAAGTCGCTCGAGCGCAATTATAAAAATAGCCAAAAACAGGCGTGTCGCGAGCCCATGCACCGTCGTCGTCGATATCGCCTTTCGCCGTATAGTACTTCTTGATGTCTCTCTCTCTCTCTCGGCTGGTGACATCTCTCGATTTCCTGAAAAACGATATATATAATATCGACGATTTCTCGGTACCCAAGGACGTGATTTGTTTTTCGGCCGACCCAGTTGACATAAAAAATATATAATACGTACGCGTAGTTGCAAGGTTTGTGTCGTACTACCGCCATGGTGCTGCACTCATGGGTGTAGGAGCGTGTATATATCCAGGCTATTTTTGGTCCATGAGAGCACGAGCAGTAGCGGCTCGCCCACGCGTTTCTCAAAAAAAAATTCAAGAGAACCCGAGCGACTTGAGAAAAATTCATTTAGGAGCTCGCGAGAAATTAATGAACGCATATATACATGTAGTACAGGACGTATGTGCGGGGAATCGAGGAAATTAAGACGGCGTGTAGCACTTGAGCCGCGCGTCGATGATGGACGTGCGCGTCGGTGGGACTTTTTTTTTGTGTAAAGCGATAATTTTCGATATACCTTTGGAGTTTTTTATCAAGTCGGACCCACTCAAAGACGACGACCATCATCCGATACGATACGGTCGCTCTATCGATTTCCCACACTCGAGAGCGAGCTTATATGTGTCCTTACGGGGCCGCGCGCGCACTTGTGTAAAGCACGTGTATGGAGCGCAGCGACGATAGATATAGATTTCCGGACTCTTATACGTATGTACATATACATGTACGTACGGCGAATCGAACAGTTGCATCTTCGAGTATCGCGCGCCGGTCGAAAAGTCAAGCGAGAGAAGAAGAAGCAAAAAAAAGTACTCTCGAGTACTGCACGTCTACTAAACATACGGCTGGGTATATATGTATATAACGTGCATCGACGTACCTGCTCCGATTTTGGAAAAAAAAAAGAAAGAAAGAAAGGAGAAAAGAAGAAAAAAAAGAGAGATGTGTGTGTGTGCGTCGGTCTGTCTAAGCCCGTGTGCACCCGCGCTGGCTCGAAGCAAAGGGCAAGGTTTTATTATTGTGCTCTATATACACCTCTTCCCACGATTAGTCGATGGTCAGCTGGTGTTCGCGGCGGCGGGCCCCACGATGCGCTGCTGCTGCTGTGCGTTTATAAGGTGCATGAAATCTCTCTCTCTCCCCTCTAATACACCATATATACCACTTATAGCCTACTAGTACTAGGCTGGCCCTTCTATGGGGCATTTTTCTACCTAAAATCTCCTTTTCTCCATGCCGTGTATATATCGTTTTATTATTATGCGGGTCATTCGAGATCTTTTTACAGTTAGGCCAACTCGATCCCCGCTCGCGCGCGGTATATATGCGAAAATACCAAACTACGACGATGTGTGTGTGCAGCTATTCCTTAAGACTGTGCCAAATAAACGTGTGCACTTTGTACACCACGCTTACGGGGTAAAAATTATTATTTCTCAACCTCGAGTCTATAAAATACTCGTCGGTGTGTGTGTTTTTTTTATTATTATTATAAAAGAATCTCTAGCTCGAGGATAGGCCAAGACTAACTGCCCCGTGGGCCTCTAATATAGAAGAAAAGGAAACACGTAAGACGAAGAGGACGACGACGACGACGATGAAAGAAAGGAAAGAAAAAATTGGGCGTAACGTTGAATGAATTTCTGTTTACCTTTTCATGCTCTCTCTCTCTGTATATACTGCTACCGTATAACGTGCGCGCCTACATTTCGGAATCTGGTCAAGGACGAAGATCCTTGCGGCACGATCAACTCTGGTCCACGCACACACAAATTTCCTCCTTGCGCTATGTACAAGTTGTCCCGTTATGTCGTACACCGTGTGTGTGTGTATTCTTTTGTACTGCATTATGGCCAAACACAGTGTACATATAATGTATATAAGAGCCTATATGGTCTTCTAGTCTCTCTTTCTCTCGGACGATCATCAAGTGTTTTTCGATTTCGACCCTATAAAGAATAAACGGTACATGAATTTACACCGCAATAACGAGGCAGGAATAGTGTAACTACCGCGCGCGAGAGCGTCTATATGGTAACAAGCAGCATCGGAGAGCAGTAGTAGTAGCCAATTTAGAACATTTTGCTGCTGCTGCTGCTGCAGGACGCGGGTGACAGAAGAAATTATCGAGGTCACACCTGGACGTCCGTTTATGTGTATACCGAGGCGTCCTTTATACATGCGCGATTAGAAATCGAGTGTCGAGCCTCGTCGACTGTTGTGCAAAAAAAAGGAGAGAGAGAAAGAGAGAAAGAAAGAAGAAAGAGTGAAGAGCCCTTCGGCATATACCTTTTTTTTTCTCCTATATATAGATTAATAGAATAGCTTAAAAAAGTAGTGGACGAAATTCGATCGAAAAATTAGAGCCACGCACGTACAAACGCACGCGCTTACCTATACCTCATGCCTTATGTGTACATGTCCCTTTTCATGCATCGGAGCAATAAAAAGATACCGTGCGAGTTTTTTTCTTCTTCTTCTCTCTCTCTGGTCTTCTTCTAGGCATCGATCGCTGCTGTTGCTTCGTTTTTTTTTTTCATACGTACGCACCGGTGAGGCGTATTTTTTACTTACCCCTTAGCCATTGCAGCCATCTGCCATTCGTACCCATAGCGCAAGAAGAAGGGAAGCTTCGGGCTGCAGCAGCAGCAGCAGCAGCGATCCGAGGAGATTTCGTAGATGTGCGTCGGGTACACGTGTGTGAGTGCATATATGCGTGTCTGAATGTATACGTCGATAGAGTCGTAGTAGTAGTAATGGTATAGATATATATAGGCCGCTGCGATCTGTGCATAACGGCTCGATCGTGCGGCATCTTGAGATTTTGTACTTGCCCACGCGTGCGACGACGACGACGCCGAAAGGTGTGAATTACGCTTTAATAATTTCCCGCTGCGCAGAGCTTTTGTCGGCCGGCTATATGTGTATTTGTGCGATGTGTACGCGGCGAAACGAGCGGCGAACGTCTTATGAAATTCAATATATAATGTGTGTGTGTCGTGTATTGCGTTATCCTTTGAATGATGCGCTTATGTGTTTATACCGGTGCTACCGATAAATGTCTCGCGCCCTTTGTACGTGCGGAGAAGATGATTTCATTTCGGGCGAAAATATCAGGTCTAATTGCGAGTAATTGGAGACTATAACTTCACGCATGGACATGATGAAATGTGCGCCACCGAAGGATGCGCTTCGAGTGATTGAAAATTATTTGTTCGGAAATTCATAATAGTATTAATAATTATGAATTTATAAGATAATTTCAAGAAATTAGGGCTTTTAGTAGTTGTGAAATGCACATGACGAAAAAACTCTTTTAATCGAATGACCTTTAACCTATGAATAATTTACTCCAACTTTAATCAAATTCACGGAGAGTAATTTTCCTGATGGCTTGTTTTTGGCAATTTTTCTCTTACGAATGTATTAAAAATATGAAACTAACTTTAATCACTTAAAAATTACAATTTAAATTTTTCTAAAAACTTAAATCAGTTTTTAACCGCTTTGAATACTATATCACCTCTTTAAGCCTTCGCCACTAGATGGCGAGTATATCATTATTAGTAAATCCGCAAGTGGCAAAGTCAAAATAACTGTATAAGTCAAAACATGTAAAAACCATGTTTTGACGAGATATGATCCTATGGCTCTTCCATGAATTACGTAATGGGATTGGTTTCTTTGAAACTTTACAATTGAAATTTTGTACAAATTATTTCTTTTGAACAATTCAAAATTCTCGACTGCTTGAAGGTTTACGATTTTTTCAATTAACAAATTTAATTCAATCGATATTTTACGCATAAAATGTATAGTAAATTAAAACTAACTATTAAAAATATATATATAAATGATATTTTGCACTAACTATAATACGTCGAGCATCTCACTAAAATACACTCGATTATAATTGTTATATATTTGTATAGCTCAAAAAGGGCTTTAATTCGGAATATTATTAGAAAAAGTTTAAAACGTCAGTGTAAATAACCAATCTTAAAAGATGCTGCACAACTCACGACAATGCGCATCCAATCACAATCGCGCGGGAAGCTGCCTACGCAAAATTACCCATGACTTTTTTTTTTTTTTAGAGCAGAGGATATCTGCGTATGCATATACGGAAGGTGCGAGCACAGTCTACGAGTGTCCGTGTGAAAAAATACGATTAACGCGGCCCGAGGGCAGAATAATAAGAGAAAAAAATAAAAAATAAAACGATGATCAATATTCATCGAACTGGTGCGCGCGAGAACAGAACACATGTTCCGGCCCTTTGCGCGCAGCCAAGTACTTGGCTCTTGGCTATATATATACATGCACTCGTACAGCACGTATACGCGTAACTTCCGAAATGCTCACCTAATTTCTTTCCTGTGCGAATATATATATAGATGTGTATATGCGTGCAAGCATATGCGGCCAGCCGTCACTTTTTTAGCCGTAAAAAAACGAAGAAAAAGGTATATATACAGCATAAAGCCACGGGTAAAAAAGCATTTCTAATCTGGACCGTGGCTAAAAATGCGCGCGTTTTTACGGTTTTTCTCACGCAAAAATCCGCGCGCGCACCCCTATTAACACGACGTACCGCTGCACAAGTATTTCCGTAAAAAAGTTCGAAAAATATATATACGGGAGAGTAGGTGAACAACATCCCCCCTCGGGGGCCTTGGGCACATCTCGAGACACACACACACAGAAGCTCATACGGTATAGCGGTAATTCACATTTTTTTGAGGTAAAAAAATGCCTCGTTCCCTGCGTCCTTCTTTCGATAACTCGGCCGCACCGTTTTTTTTTTTCTCTCTAGCCATCGGTATGTGTACCCAAGACACTCCGGGTACGGCGCGGTGAGTTTTTTATATATTACCCCCCTTCGGTCTCTACCCCTGAATTTCCGATACAGGACGCGCGCGACCCCCCGATCGGTGTATATAAGGAAAAAAGCACACACACACACACAGACAGACAGACCGGCGAAAGGAAGCAGGGTGAGTTTTTTAACAACGGGACACACATTGCGAGATGCACCTTATATTATTACAAGGTGGAAAAAGGGAGAGAGGAAATGCTTCTGCGCGCGCGGCCTTTTTCCTTTTTGGCTCCTAGGAAGAGAGAGAGAGAGAGAGAGAGAGAAGCATATCTACGACTCATGACGGCCGAGTCTAAGCAGGGAATAATCTATCGCGTAACTACGCACACGTACAGAGAGAGAGAGAGCGCCTCGTGCGAAAATAACGACGGTGAGAAGTTTTTTATGCAAAAATGGACATGGGAAAAAATCGCTGCCGCCGCTTTTTTACTCGTTGGTGCAGTGTGTGTGTGTGTCGCTTATTATGTATATAGGTATGCTTATATCTTAGCCGGGCGTTAAGGTGATTTGTGATAGATAGACAGTCATTTTTTTATTCTTTTCTTTTTTTTTTTACTTTCGGTCCGGTGGGTATTCGATGATATACATACTTATACTGCATATCGATGGAATCGATTCCTCTCCTCAGTTCTCACCGAATGACCGCGTCTCTCTTATACACTCACCTCATCTCGTTTTTTTCTTCTACTTTTTCAATGGGACTGACGAACGCGCGATAATCGCGCGAACGCGGAAGGAAGACACTTTTTTTTCTCGTAACATAATCTTATCCGGCAATATCCTTAAACTCTTATATACTCGCTCACTTGAATACATAACGGAGCTCTCTTACGTTTTCTAAGACGTCTCTTGGTCGCGCGAGTTCTTTTTTTTGTTGTTCTTTATCAAATTTATCTCAACCATTGGTCGCGCGATAGCATCCACGATAATACATACGCACACATATAGATTTCCAAGATAGTCCATCGCGCCTTTGTACTTTCTCTCGCTGTGTTTAATAATAGATTGACTTGTTTGACTGCTGCTGCTGCGTGGAGTGATAAAGAGAGGTGACAATTGGGTGTGTGCGTGTGACGAATTGGACGCGAACGTCCGATATTACAGTTATAAAAAAGTATCATCGTTATAATATAGCCGCGGAATTTCGGCGATTGCGTTTCCTTTTGTTTTTTATCGCGGTCTTACCGTAATACTCAGCGATTGGCGACCGTATTGTCTAAGACAAAAAAAAAATAATAGACGAGCGAATGATGTATATCCAAACTGATTCATCGCGGACAGTTAAAATGACGACGACGATTACGCGGTTTCCTTCGTCCATTATCTATCTATACATGTTATATGCGGATGATAAACGCGAGACATGTGTTTGTATATTAACCTCGGGAGAGCCCAAGACGACGACGACCAAGAGACAGAGAGAGAGACGATAACGATGAAAAGAAAAAAGGAAAGAAATTTTTAAAGGCTATGTGACTCTCTTCGTGAAATAATAAAAAAAAAAAGGAGAACGAAAGAGAGAAAAAAGTAAGCAGGAGGAAGCGTAAATCCATCAACGAGCCGTAGGTCCTAACTCTTGATACACGAAAAATTTCAAACCTCTCCTCCTATTTTTTTCTCCTTCTTTCTTTCTTTCTTTCTTTGCTTGGCGCTTTTTTAGCGTGCGCGTTTATATTTTTGGTCTATATAGTGCACCCCTGCACAGCAGCAGCAGCAGCAGCAGCAGCGGACGTGGATGGCCAAACGCAGAATTTCTCGGCAGCGCCTTTTTTTCCCTTTTTTTCTTTATTTCATTTTGTTGCTCTCTTTCTCCACTCGTCATCCGCTGCAACGCAACGCAACGCGCAACGCACACGCTGCAGAAAGAAAGAGTTTTTTCTCCCTTCTTTCATACATGCGTATTCTTTACTCTCCTACGCACACACACAAGTCCGTGTATATAAGCATGCGTTTTTCTTCCTCTCTCTCTCTCTCGCTCTGCGCCAAATGGCGTTAGAGAGGGCATTGTGTGTATATATAGTATGCAACGAAGCTGTGCAATTGGTAACGTTTAGAAGCTGCGCGCGAGATACCGAGAAAAAAAGTATTTATTCATTGCGCATCGCGCGACTAATTGAAAAGTTATCATAATTTTGTCATCCTGATCGGATTCGTGCGTAATACATGTATACATACTCTCCCCCCGATATCGCTCGTCATCGAGCGGAAATATATATTACGCCTATTTTTTTTCTCCTTTGCCATGGTACCTACTACTACTAGACCAGCTGGACTCGGGTGTACTAATTTTTGTTTTTTATTTTCTTCTTCTCGTGCCATCATCGTCGCACGATACTCATAGTAATGATAATAATAATTAGAAGAATAACAAAACAAGCTCGTACTTGAGAGTGTCCAAAATTACGACTGTATCACCGATACCGTGCTTGAGTAGACGTATCGCGCGAACTCGACCGGCACACGCGAGAGACGTGCAGGAGGGGAGAGAAAGAGAGAGAAAAATCATCTTACAACTAAACATTGTGAGACGACGACGACGACGATGAAGAGCCTCTTCTTTCGCGTAATTGAGCTTACATGTATTTCGAGACACAGATACACGCACGAGGGCGTACACGAGCTTCTTTGCGCCTATAATGTGCAAGAAAGAGAGAGGCAGATGTTTTATTTCCCTTTTTTTGTTTTTCAGTCCAGATGATGAGCCGCACCGTGTCCGAAAGGAGCCAACGATATGATTTTTTTTCGCTCACATTTCTTTTTTAAATCTCGCTTAATTGCCGAGAGAGAGACAAACGGAAGGAATGGATTAATATTTGATGTCGCGTCTCGATAAACACACGGACCTTTCGGACACACACACACGTGAGCGGGGGTCGGGTGCGAATGTCTTTGACTTTTTAAAAAGCTATTACGCGCGTATGTGTGTGTATGTATATGAATCCTGCCAAAGCTTGTGTAATGTTCGAGCACAAGTACATTTGTACGAAAAATACGCGAGAGAGAAAAGGTCTCTCAGCTGCGCACATACACATTGCACCGCGCGCGTCTCGTACCTTTTATAATATAGGCGCAGATACGAATCTGCCTATATCCATGCTTTCTCTCTCTCTCTATTTCTCTCTCAAGTCTCATAATAATAAGCGCGAGTCGCTGCCTCAAGAATGAAAAAGACACAGAGAGAGAGAGAGATGGAATATATATCGAAAAGTTGATCGTTATCTCTCACTCGCGAATGCGTTTTGTTGCTGCTGCTGCTGTTGTGTACTTCCGCGATTGCTTCTCTCTCTTCAATTGCGTTCCTACAGTGAGGCGAAATCGCGTCAAAGAGCTTTTATATTTATTACGCGCGCGCGCGTGTGTGTGTATAGTAGCTGCTGCATACACGAAGCGATTCAATTATTCATTCGCGTGTGTATATGGCGCGTACTCGTCACGCAAAAGGAAGAAGAAGAAGCTTTCGAAAAGTTTGACCGAATTAGACAAACTTTTTTTTTGTCCCTTCTATCGCAGCTCTCGGAACGTCCTTTACACGTGCGCGCAAAAAAAACCCACACGCCGAGAGACAATCGCGTTTAGCTTTTAGCCGAGGCCAGCAGCAGCAGCACCGCGAGCTGTTTGACAATGTGGCGGTGGTGGCTGGCTGGCTGGCCAGTTTGTGCTGCGAGTGTTGAATCAGTTGCCCGCATATTATATTATGCGCGTGTATGTGGCCTATGTATAAAAAATGCGTTACGTGTCGCTCTTCTTTGCGACGACGACGACTACGACAAAAAAGTAAAAAAAAAAAAAAGAGAACGAAAGACAACAGGTAAAGTGTGTGTATGTGTATATATCTCTCTCTACGCTGCACGTAATATAATGTGAACTGTATAATAACGGACGAGCCGCGAGACTCGTAAAGCGCCTCTCTTCTCTCTCTCTCTCTCTGCTTTCGGAGCGCAGTACATACAGCTCGCGACGACGACGACGAGATAACTATATTTGCCTTTTATTTATTCGTCGCGCCGAGTGTGTGGCCTTTTTTCTTCTTCTTCTTCTTCATTATTTCCGACGTATCATTGCGCGCGCGCTTACGTACGATACGAGATCCTCGGCAAGCTCGGAGAGGTGTTACATTACGTATTTTATAAAAAAAAAAAAATATGTATGCGTGTTTGTGTACACACGCCTAATTACCGGGTGACCGAATGACAAAACGTTATACATATCGAAAAAAAATGATGAAAAGACAGAAAAAAAAACTCGCATGCTCCATTTCGAAATTAATTTACGATCAAACAGCGCGACGCGCCGCCGAGCGGCTTATCTGATAAAGCGAGCGCGTCCGTGTGTATGCCGTATTATAATGTTGTGTATTATGTAGCGCCCGAGCGCGCGGACGATCGTTTATAATTGTAACATTTAATAAAGCAGCGGCGGCGCTCGCGACTGATTTGTAAAAGAGGTGGTGTTTCGAAAAATTCTGCAAGCGGCGATTTTTCACTTGGAATAATTTCGACCTTGATTATGCTCGCGGGCTTCTGCTAATTAACGACACGATAAATATACATACGATGTTTAAGGAATAAAACGGCACTTAAGCGATGTATCAATATACAATCATCGGAGCTCGGAAGCTCGTGATAATAAGTATTACATGCAGCGCAGTTAATAACGAATCAACGGGTGAATCGGCGTTATATAGTAATATTTGAAAGTGGATCTCACTAGTGGTAATAGACGCGCGGGCAGGCACCTGTTAGATCCGGCTCGGTCTCAAATACACACACACACACACACATGTTTACGTACTGGTCAAAAATTAAGCTAATGAAATATATGTGTGTACAGTAGCCCCATTCATCAACGTCACGTAAATAGTATATAGGCGCGTGGCGGTCGAGATCTTAATTGACCCTCATTAGTTTAAATGTGTGTGTGTGCGGTCAAGATCACGGTCGAGACCCGTCGACACCTTCGTCGGTATAAATCGTCAAATGGATCGCCAGCAGCGGCTTTGATATATACATACAGATTTTAAAAGAGATAGTTCTCAAGAAAGAAAAAAAAATAAAGATTAAATCTTTCGAATCTCTCACTGATTGTGTTGTTTGATCTGGCCTAGCTCTTTTAAGTCGGTCATTTTCCAAAACGATTCTAAACGATCGGGATTATCAATAATCAATATTGGGCTATGTATATATTTTCCTTTGATTAGTTCCTTCCTTATTACAAGAGCTCGTCTCGACTTTGTCTTTTTATATATAATGTGGGAAAAGACACGAGGCCGTGTCCGAAATTTTTTCTTTCCTTCGAAGCTGGCCCTAGATACAGACGCGCATACATATCATGTGGATAAAAAAAGCTAATATATCTTTCGAGAGCTCGTAGTTGTAGTAGTACGACGACGTCGAGTGGAGTGTAGCTTAGGACCGGATGGACCATCAGCCAAGGCGGCCGGCGTGTCGCCCAAGACTACTACCACTACTCGTCGCCGTCTCCTTCTCATTACACACACAAGAGATACTTATATATACACAGTACATGATACGGCGTATATAAGGCATATAAAGAACCGAAGAAGAGGCGAAAAGATAAAAATAGTTCGCGCGGGCTCTCGATGTGTCGTCGTCTTCGTCGTCACGGCAGGACAGCAGCGGCATGAGCCATGAGCCAGCGGACGTGTATATAGCTAGATATATTATATATATCCTAAAAAACAGTTGCAGCGATGTCGAGCAGCTGTTTTTTCAATTTTTAAACGCGCTACGCTGCTGCAGCAGCAGTTGTCGCCATGCCAAACGCACGATGATGATGCGATGCATTTTTACCAGATACAAAAAAAAACTGTATTGCGTCCCTCCACTCCTCCTACTTCTTTTTTTTCCACGCGCGGCGAACGTATCGGCACGTGCGCGCTTTTATATACTCTTTGGAAAATATATCTCTCTCCAACGCTCACACACACACAGATAGACATCGGCGAAGGCTCAGCAGCAGCTCTTCGTCCGCGATTGCATGTGCGGTGCAGCAGTAAGTAACACGCGGACGCTCATGCGCGCCTCCCCTACTACCATCCACCAAACTGCAATGATGCACGAGTCGAGGAGTCGCGATCGCGCGCGACGGCCGTCAGGGGTACAACACACGCAACAACACACACAAAAAGGAAAATTTCACCGACGTCGACGTCGGGGTATTATTACATGCACATTGCAGCAGCAGTAGCAGCAGCAGCACTTGTGTATATATATGCAGGCACACACACACATACATTCTCGGCTTTTACAACCCCTGAGCTGCTTCGGAGCTTTGCCACCACCGCCACCACCACCACCACCAGCCAGCCACCACCAGCCTCGTGCGCGTGGGGTACGTTTCTCCGAAACCCTATATAGAGCTACATAAGTCCGTCTCTCTCTCTTCTTCTCTACTCTGCCTTGGCCGATGTGCGCGCGCGCCAGAGAGCTGCTGCTGGCTCCAATGTTTTGCCATATATAACGTAGCCACGTTCTCCTATCTCACGAATATATATACGTGTGTGCGCGTGTATACATGTATACATGCACGCGAAGAGTCCCTCTCCTTTTGCGCTCCACACATTTACACACACTTGCACACTAGAACGGAGCAAGAGAGCAGTTCAGCAGCAGTGACCCTATATACATCGCCAACAGCAGTGGCAGCGCCAGCGAGCGAAAGAGAGAGAGAGAGAGGATGAGAAAGTCCCCAACACGCGCGCCGCTCGCTCACACACACACACACGGACGGCGAGGCACCAACACAGACAAGCGCGCGCGGGGCACGAGAAGCGGTGTGTGCCAAAGGCGCTAGTGCGCTGCCGGGTTAGTGCGGCGCACGACCACAGTCCACTCACGGATACGATCCGTGCTGGACGTTTTCTCCACAAACGCTCGACGCTGTGCTGCGCGCCTACGATCAGTAGTACTACTGCTAGTACCGTGCGAATTTTAATATACACACAGACACGGGGTCCGCCGCCGCACTAGTTTTATTATTACAACCGTATGAATATACACACTGTTCACGGCGGACTGCGGACGAATTTTAACGAAGGAACGAGAAAATTTTTTAACGCAAAAATTGAATATATAAATAAAGTGACAACGAAGAGTGTGCCCGTGAATATCCTCGTACCAAGTCGCAGGATATAGTTGTTGACTCTCTACGGAGTGTGTATGTGATGTTTTATCGTAACGACAGCGACGAAAAGTGATGATAAATAAAAAAAGGTCATCGCAAGCTCGCGTGTGACGGATTTTGCAGACGAAAGAAATAAAAAAAAAAAACAAGTGGTGTTGTTATACAGTTCGTTTCTTTTTTACGTTGGTTCGTTCTTGTTTTTTTTTTCTTCCTTCTTTTTTTTTATTAACTCGAAAACGATGTTTAAATACCGTGTGATCGTGAAGCTGCGTCGACGCAACAAAGTCGAGTAGTGAACACACACGCACGCACACGCACGCACAGGAGGCAGAGAGAAGAAGAGAGGCACCTGTGGGACATTTCCAGCTGCATATGCGTGATATAATAAATTAATGAATTGCGAGGCGATAAGAGCGACGAGCCGACGACGCAGAAGAAGAAGAAGAAAATTCATCAGCGACGAGTGACGAATTTTTTTGTGATCGTTGTTTTGAAAAATTAAATAATCACATGTGAGGAGGAGGGAATAAAAATACGAGTGCGGAGAGAGGAAGCAAAGATCACGCAGTTATCCGAAAAGTGCGAGAGACAGCTTTTTTGGCTTCGATCTTTTGTTTTTTTTCATACTTGCTTTATATTTTATAATTTTCTCTCCTCTGTGTTCGAGGATCCGTCCTGTCAGTTCGAAGAAACGGTGCTACTTACTACTTTGTGTTATATGGTGAATAAAAATAAAGAGAGAATAGCACGAGCGGAGAAGTGAACTTCCGAAAACTGTAGTACATACGAGAGAGGATCGTCGACAGAGAGGGAGAGAGCAAAAAAGCTCCTCTCCAGAGAAACACAGTTAAAAAAAAATAAGTGCGCGCGAACTTCGATACAAATAATCCAAGATGAGGATCAAAATGCCAGCAGTGAGGATCGCTCAAGGTAAGCACGAAACAAACAAAAAAAAACAAGATAAACATTCGCGTCGGCATATAGAGTGGCGCGCGAAAAACCTCGTGGCAGAAGCATCGTGCTTTTCTCTACCCCCATGACGACGATGATATCGCGCGCGAGCTTCGTTGGTGGTGGTGAGGGGGTAAACGTTCTCCGTCTCCGTCTACGTCGGTGTGATACACGGTACGGATATATCCATACTTTCTTGGGCATTTTTAATTAGCCTTCCCCGCGAGACTCTCCGCAAGCTCCTCGCTTTATACTTTCGCCGCTACCCCTCCGACGCCTCTCTTTCTTTTCTTCACGCTCTTTTTCGCTTAATATACATAGATATATATAATACGCGTCGTCGTCTTCTTCTTCTTCTTCTTCTGCTTCTTCTGATAATATGAAAAGTACATCGCGACAGCAGCAGCAGCAGCAG
The DNA here is from genome assembly GCF_000599845.2 of Trichogramma pretiosum. Lineage (NCBI taxonomy): Eukaryota > Metazoa > Arthropoda > Insecta > Hymenoptera > Trichogrammatidae > Trichogramma > Trichogramma pretiosum. Next base: position 487,383 of record NW_019641638.1, on the reverse strand, counting down.
AAGCGGGTGGCAGCGCGGCATTGGAGCGACGACGACGAGCGAGAGAGAGAAGGAACGGTGGGAGAGGGGTAGTAGGAAGGCATTGTCATGCGCGCGAGTTTTTCACCCAGTATTTTCCATCCTCTCTCTCTCTCTCCTTTTAAGAGCTTTAAAGCTCGCAAGCTCTCTCTTTCTTTCCACCCACCCGCGACTTTTCTTAATTACGAGCTGCTGCTGCTGCTGCTGCTACAAGGGGGGTGATATTCTTCGTCTTATATTCTTTCTAACTAGTCGGCGAGATGACGCCGAGGTGAAAAGTCTCTCTCTTTCTCTCCCTCGTATTTTTTCTTCGGATTTCGATGCCTTGGCTGCAGTTGACTTTTCAACGTTCCGTCAACCTCGATCGCACTCGTTATTATGTAATGTACGAAGACGCGTGACTCGTGTGTATGTGTGTACCGAGTGTGACAGTGTCTGAAGCTCTTCGCGAGATTCGCTGCGCATAATCCACCAGTGATAATTAGCCAAATCCTTTTGGCAAAGTGTGATATACGCGGCCACCTCGCGAGTCGTAAATTATACTCACGGACAGCCTTGACTGCTAAACCGATGTCTCGTTACTGCTGCTGCTGCTACTGCGTTTAGTTTTTAACAGTGCGTTAAGAGAAAAAAAGCTCCCACGATTCGCGCTCGAATCAGCTCTGCTCTCTTTGCGCGTTTGCAACGACGATAAAAAAAAAGCAGTAGAAGAAGAAGAAGCAGTCGCTCTCTTTCTCTCTCTCAAGATCGCTAATTGCGCCGCGCGGCTTTTCTTGAAGAGTCGTTTCACCGCTGCCGCCCCCGCGCGCGCATTAAAGTTGTAGCTATATACACGTCGTATACATGTGTAAGCGCGCGTGTGTGCATATTATAATATCGACACGTGCTTGACATATGCACGGAGCGCGACACACGTATCTCATAATAGTTGCAGTTGCGTCGAGCTAATTTCTTCTCCTTCTTCTTTTTTTTTCATTTTGATCTTTTGACGAGCACCGCCGTAGTCTCGTGATATATGTGTCACTTTACGCGCGTACATAGATTCAGTACGCACAGAGACAAAAAAAAAGAAGAAAGAAAGAATTATAAGCGAGGGCTCGAGTCGCGCGCGTGATGCGCTCGCAGAGATAGATCAAGTTTTCGTGTATTATTAAGTGAGTGAGTAAGTGTATGTAAGTAAGCGCTCGTCTCTCGTCTCATTTATGTGTGCTTTATAAAGGGGGTTGAGGTAATATAGCGAGGCGCTCTGTCGTGTGTCGAGCGCGTGCAGTTCAGGTATATTTTGCATACCGGAGAATCCACCGACGGACACGTATGTATATTCGACGATGAATACACGAAAGCGTCGCGGGGCAAAAAATCTGTGTACAAGTCCGTACGCGTGCGGAGTAACTCCAAAAATTATCAGAAAAAGCTCGCGCGTGTCGGCTAGAATTCGTAGAAGGAGCTTCCGTCGCAACGAATCGAATTGTTGGCAGTAGCAGCAGCAGCAGCAGCAACAGTGGTATAAAAAAAAAGAAGGACTAATTGAATCTCACGAGTGGAACGCGGAAACGATATACATAATGAAACGCGAAGACGCGCGCGCGCGATATCTCTCCCTCGCGGTGCGTGTGCTGCGGCTCACTGTGAGCCAAAGGAGATTCTTATCCCGTGTGTGTGTGTGTAGCAGCAACACAACAATATAACGAAGAAAGGCGGCGATTCTCGCGGAAAATCGGGGCCTCATCGCGCGCGCGATTCTTCTGCACCCACACGCGCACAAACACACAGCGACCGACGACAACGCTGTATACTCGCTGCGACGACTAATTGCATATATACGTAGTTCTCTCTCGCTCGCTCAAAGCACGGATGTACGTGCGATTTCACGCGCTCTAGGCTAGATATACATTTTATGCACCTACCTGTAACACGGCCAGAGATGAAGATTTCCATTGGTGTGTATGCTCGTGCGAGGAGGAGCAGGAGGATTATAATGTATATATAGTAGCGGCTGAGAATGCGTTTATTAAAATATGGCACGCACTTTTCGTGTTAATATTATGTTAATTGTGCGACTTGTCGAGTGCCATTATTATGTATTAGGCGTGTACTGCGAGGATCGGATATCGATGCTTTCGATCTTCGCATCGGATTGTAAGTATATGAGGTCCAAAAATACCGAACGTATCAACGAGTGTATCGAATTCACGTAAACATTGTTGAAAAAGCCCCACGTTGGGCGCCAACCAAATCTCGAATTATAAAAAAAACAAGGTATAAAAGCAAACGGTGGACGCGCGAATCGCCGATACACAGCCGCTCGCGCTCATAGCACGTAAAATAGTTGGTCGTCGGCGAATGAGGTGGCGCCACGAGGTGGTGTGTCGGGCCGCCCGCGCGTACATACACCGCGATAATGTATACATTATTATTATGTGTATACACAAGCCCGACGATGCGTTGACGCGCGCTACTGAATCTTCGCGCGTTAACTCGTTTATTTTTAATAAGGAATAAAAATGTATAATACGGGACATCTCTATAATTCATGTGTGGCAAAACTACTAACGTATTAAATTTTCCATTTCTTTTTTCTGCACTACTCTCGTTATCGAGTGGAAAACTACGCGCTCGTGGTCGATCTCCGCTATCTCTCTCTCTTCCACTCGATCCAAACGTATACGTATGCGTATAGAAATGTTAGAATTACGTGCACAGGTGCACACAGGTAGTGTATGCGGGTGTCTTTTCTCGCGGGCGCGATAAACGCGGCTATACACAATATTTAATACGAAACTGGCGCGAGGCACGACTTATTACGCACACACAGACTTCCATCTTGTTTGTACATTGTTTTTTTTTTTAACGCGTCCGCAATGATTTCTCTTTCTCTTTTCCTCTTTTTTTTTTTATTGCCCGTGCGTGCAACAATATTTGCAGTCGACCTTGCCTCGGAGCGCGGATTATGTTTACGCGCGCGCCGCAATTGCAATTTTTCGGATACATAATGATCGTGTACAAATGGAGATATTGGCCGAATTGACAAGGCTCTTCGTTTCTCCGTATTTGTTCTGGCGAACGTGAAAAATTTTTCTGCACGCGCAGACCTTGTTTTTTGACATTTGATGCCAGCTCGAGCGAGAGAGAAGCAAACTCGCGTTCGCTCGCTCGATAAGCTCGTCGGCGGGGCCTGGCTTCGATAATTGTAACGAGCGAAATAAAAAAAACTCATCGATGCAAATTACATGCACGTTGGCTACGTGTGCAAAGCCGAGGTGTTTGTGCTTACTTTTTCGTCATCGTCGCGATGATGATGATGATCGTCATTGCCGTTGATCTTTCACGCGTGCGTAAACTCGATCGGAGCAATCATCGACGATCAATATTGTACCCCCCGATTCGTTTAAAACAAAACACGAGCTGCTCTTTTTACGTAACGATCCGTGTCCCTCTCCTCGCTCTTTCTGTCTTTCCTAATGATACACACACACACACACACACACACATACGCATGTGTAAGATATTGTACATTATTTGTCTCCTTATCTCGCGCGCCGCGAGGAATCATAGCAGAGCTCGGGCTCTCCGCGCGCCATAAATCACGAGAGAGCAAATACAGCGCGCGCGACGAGAAGAGGCAGAGCTATATACGCCGAGTCATCTATCTGGGTATAGGCAATAAAATGACATTTACCGACTTAGATATGACGTCTGTCCCTCTCTCTCTCTTTATTTCTGCTTAACTGTGTGTGTGCGTACCATATCTGCATAATAATGCACAATAAAACGTTGTCCGAGAGGCAGAAAAAAAGAGAGACAAGCCGCAATCAAGCTCTGGAGAGGGAGAGATGACCTTCCGACGCAGCAGCAGCAGTATTGGGGCGAGCACAGGCTTTTATCGTCTTGTATCATTGAGACCAATCTCAGGCAATAGGCAGAGCAATTTGGCCCAGGCTGAAATACGACTGTCATCGAGTGTGTGTGGGAGAGAGAGAGAGAGAGAAATTACACGAGCTCTCGCAAGCTCCGAAACAACGAAACAAAAGGGGTGTTAAAAACTAGCGGCGGCCCCCCTCCTCGACCCTCTCTCGCTTATAATGGGCTCTTACCCGAAAAAGCCCCGAAATTGGACGTCTCAGATTGGCTCGCTCCTATACTACTTCTTTTTTTTTTTAGTTAGTGGCTGCACAAGAGCGCCGATAATGAACGGCCGCGCGTCTTGATAAACGATTATTGGCGCGATATAAAACCGCGACCAATTGATTAAAAAAGAAATTATAGCCCGAAGAGAAAGAGATAGAGGAAAAATTACTTTTTTTGTTTCTTTTTTTTGTCGGGTCTCTCTGGCGTGTGTCCGAAGTCAATTGGCTTGTATGTATACATTACGAGGGATATACATAATGGACAGCCACGCGCCGCAGCGCTTAAAAAGCACTCGTCTCTCTCTTCCTTGGGCCCGTAAAGGTGTTATATCCATACACATGCTCGACACGCGCTTTAATACACATATATTCAAAGCAGCGCGGCTCTTGTCTTGTTTATCGTTCTCTCTCTCTTCCTTTTTTTCTCTCGTCTCAACCTCGTATTGTATACGTCATTCCTATATACAGCAGCAGGGTTCATCTCCCCAAAAAAGTGTCTAGACGCTCGAGTCGTCGTTGTCGTCCCCTTGCAGCAGTAGTAGTAGCTGCTGGACAATTTATGTTGTATACCGACGAGTCGCTCCGTGGTGTCAGTTTCCAGTCTCTCTCTCTCTCTCTCTCTCTCTTGGCCATTGTCCAGCTAAGGTGTTACACGCACGACTGTATATACGACGGCAGCTCCGCGATAATCTAGCCTATTTAACGTGTTCCGCGCGCATTATGTTATTATACACGTCAGAGAGAGAGAGAAGGTAACACACCCCACCTGTAGGATGACTGGGCCCGATGCTTTATTATTGTAACATGTGACCAGGGGTCACTTTCTTCAGGTGCCGAAAGAAGAAGAAGACGGAAAAAGAAGAGAGTCTTTACATCGTTTATATCCCACACATCACCGCCAACGCTATGTATACTTACTCCTCTAGCGCAGCGGGGACAATTTCTTCCTTGCTTCTCAAGGATATGCAGTTATTCCGTATCCATGAATTTCCAATTGAACGACGCCGAGTGTATAATACGGCGCGTCTACGCGTATAAAAGGGCGAGACATTTTTTTTCTTCTCTACTCTCTTTCTTTCTCTTTCTTCCTCACTTTTTTTTGCGGATAGTTAGGCACGATCAGCTCGTCATCGTCGATGTACATTACATATACAGAGAGAAGGCTCGCGGGGTCGTAAGTGGATTTACTTCGGGCACCCGAATGCGATGAATACCACGGGCTAGCTGCGTTTAGTTGAATCTTATTATTTGGTCCCTGTGTGCGTGTGTGAGCGCGTATGTCCACACGTCTGGGCATGTATAAATTCCCGAGATCGATTCTTCCCCCCATCCGATATACGCGTATAATGTGTACCAAGGCTATTTGCGACCCGGTATATATAACTTTTTTTTTCTCGGAGAAATGTGTATTATAGGCCCACGCGGTCGAGGTGACATAGAGCTGCTGCGGGTTTAATTGCTTGTAAAAATATGGGCAATTTCCGATCGCTTTTTATTACGTGACGATGATCTATCTATGCTGCTGATACTTGTCTGGAAGCGAAAGAAAGACGAAAAAAATCTCGAAAGGTCAATGACTACGTCGACGATATACTTAATATACCTTTCGTCAAAATATAACATATATCAACACAAAAGCTCGTCGCGAAGCTCATTAAGCCCGTGCGTATTATTATGTATCGTCGACGAAGATCGCGAAAAATTTCGACGATATAATAATATATATCTCAGGCATCGCGTCGTTGCTCGGTTATAATTCGGTCCGAATAACGGCCAGCGCGGACCCTCCGAAAACACAAATATAATATATAACCACTGCAGCGCATTCCACTCGCAGCAGCGGCGGCGCTAAAAATATACGATGTTATGAATGCGCCCGTGTGTGTGTGTGTGAAATGTACAACAGAAAAGCCCTGTGTATCCAAGTCCAAGTTCACTCGTCGCGTCGTCGTCGTCGGGCGAACATTATAGACGGAAGAAGAAGACGAAGCAGAAGAGGCCGTCATCAAGAAGAAAATTTCCAAATAGGTGGAATACACGTTACGAGCGTGTATATAAACACACACACACACACACATACACACGCATAGAGTCGTAACGAACGATTGTGTGCGTGCGCGCGCGACCCCGACCTCTAGCAGTCATGGGAACGACGACGCCGCCGCCACAGAGCTCCGCCACATAGCGTGAGGCGAGTGAAAGAAAGAGAGAGAGAGAGAAGCTAAGCCCGGAAGCACGTAATTAAAAAAAAAAAGAATAAAAAAAAATGAAGATACCACGCGTAGGTGGCAGCCAGAGAGAGAGAGCAGCTCTCCGCATAATGTTTATTAAAGGAGCATCGTCCGCGCGCCCGCTAATATGGGAAGTTTTTCTACTACTATGCACTGCTATGCGCCGCTAATGGAGAGTTCGTTCGCCTCCTTTTTTTTCTCCTCTCCTCTTCTACTTCTTCTTGCTAATTCGTTCTTTATGTGTATACACGCGAATTTTTCTCAACGCGAGTTCGTTATTATATAGCGTATACCTACACCGACTTCGGACAATTGCAACAGGATCCTTCTACTGTGTAATAAAAATTGCGCGTTTGCGATTGCACGCAAGAATAGCCGAACGCGCGCCGAACCAAGGAAATGCACTTCTGCATTCGTACTTGAAAGCGTTAAGGATTTTTGCTTGAACGATCGTCGCTTCGATCAGCAGCTGTTACAAATAACGCCTTATCACGTCCTGCGTGCGAATTGTCCTTCTTATAATTTTTTGTCGTCGTCGTCGTCGTCGTTGCGTCGATGCACACTCGCACATTTAACTTATATATTTATTTTAAACAGTCGAAAGCCCGGAGAATAACGATCGCCATTTTGACGTGGTCCGGATTCCGTGAGTCACGTTGATTGGTCGACGAGTCCGATAATAGCACCGCGGGACACACAACACAACGCGTTATATTATACGTACCGTTGCTATAGCTGCCCATTAATATACTTATATACTTACGCATATACGCGTACGAGTATATATATGTGAATTAATCGACGAGAAACGAAAGCGAGAGGAGGAGGAGCTTAAATACCGCTGCGCATGCTCCGAAACAAACAAAAAAATGACGTAATGCACAGACTGGACCAACAACACATCGAACTCGTTATGTAGCGAGCCACTCTGGTTTTGGCGAGCTGCGGGCTGCTTCTTCCTCTTCGTTACACATACATAAAACTGGCACTACGGCAAAAAATCTGCCGTACGATACAATATCGTGCGTGTATCGCGCGTGACATCATCTCGCGTCGGCGAGTGTCGTCGAGCTGAGCGCGAAGAAATAGAAAGGTGCACACATAACATTGTTATAATGCCCTCGCGCCTTTTCTTTTTCTCTCTCGCCCGCAACGAATCGCCTGCAACTATACAGATATAATATATACAATGCGCGCGAGTCTTGTAGCTCGGAGCTTGACTATGTTTTTACAACACGGTGCTGTGTGTGACATTACTCACATTAAAGGCCGAGTCGCTGAGCTAGCTGTGATTTATCGATTTCAAATTTTCTCTCTGTATACGCGGATGACGCGTGTAAATAAACGTGCCTGTTTTGACCGCTACGTTGATTAATGAAAAAAAAGTACAAAAATAATAATAACAAATAAAGAGCGAGCGAGCGAGCTAGAGAGAATAAACGAGCGAGAAGCGATTTTTCAACGTACTTGACCCGATGAAAATTATTACAGCGTGAAGTTGTAATAATTTAAATATCGATTGATCTGCCTCGCGAGGCCGCATACACACGTTGATCGTTTGTGCGCGCTCGCGAGCACAAAACACGCTCGCGGCAGCACACAATCCCTATAAGGCGAAAATTCATACATCGATGCTCTCTCGCTCGGCTCACTTTTGGGCGCGCGATATATATAAACACACCGCACACGTAACGCATAGAGAGAGAATATACGAATATATGGAAAGGACGAGAGAAAATCGTACGAACCAAATACTCGTTAATTATTTCACGCTTTGCCACTCGGTTTACGCAGTCGCGCGGAGTAAAAGTTTATACATATAACGCGCGCATAATCACATATATATCTAGGCCTCGCAGCTTCGTAAGCCCGCGAATTTTCGTTGTTACTATGTTTATGTGTATGTGTGTGTGTGGGTGGGTGGATATAATGTAACGAGCTTCTCAATGGTACAGCCCTGGAAGTTTCTAATTAAGCGCTTTCCACACACGTATAAACCCAGGCCGCCGCTGCCAAGTGAGCTATATAACACAAAAGCTCGAGCCACGCGCGCGCGGTGGTGTCAGCGACCGCGGCGAGAGAGAGAGAGAGAGAGAGAGCTTTTCAAAAGCTTTCTCTCGCTGGCACCCAAAAGGCGAGCGCGGGGGAGATACCTAGCGCCGCGCTTTTCGAATTCAACGCGCCTGAAAAAGGCGATTGTTGCGCGCCGCGGCCGTGGTGGTGGCAGCAGACTCGGGATCAGCGTTGCGAACGCGGCGGACAGAGTTTTGTTGTTTCGGTCAGCGATTGTGTGTGTGTGGGATACGCAGCCGGAGAGGAGCGAAGTAGCAGCTTTAGCCCATCCACCCCCGCGTTCGCCTTTACATCCTGTGCGTGGTGGTGGTATTTATGTATACCGATGCCGTGAATTCGTAACTCGTTTCATACACGAGCACGACGCGACTTTTTGGGTGGAAAAAATAATTTTAAAGGCTTATCTAGCACAAAAAAATTGCCAACACCGCGCAAACCTTATACAATTATTTTGACTTTGCCACTTGCGGATTCACGAATGAAAGGAACTCGCCATCTAGCGGTGAAAGTCTAAAGCGGTATTATATCGCGTTAAAATTTTTTGGAATCATCAAGATCATTAAGAATGCGCTTAATATCATAATTTTCACTGCAAAATCGCTACGAACAAGCCGATTCTCGGTCTGATTTTTACCCAGGACCTTGATATGATTTAGAAAATCTTGAATAAAGACAGCGTTACAACGGTACTCGAGCTTTACGCGACGGTGTGCTTAATTGCCAATGGACGCGCGAAAGAAAAGCAGGCAAAGAAAAGAAAAGAAGGGTATAAATACGTAGAAAAACAAAACGAAAGCCCCTCCTCCTTCGTGCACGCCATCGCCAACAACACACACACACACACAGTCGAGTAATTACTCTCCTAGCCGCGTCGTCGAAGGAGTCGTAGCGGCAGGAAAAATCGCGTGCGAAAGCATCTCCAGACCATAAATATATTCGCAAACAAGGCATCGCGTCAAATTAATCTTTATACGCGCGTGTGGTGGTGGTGCTGCTGCTGCTCCTTCTGCACTACATGTCTGTGTGTATCTGATGATGCTTTTCCTCGCGTACTTCCGGAACCGTATACCTACACGTGTACATAAATACATATATTTACACACGCACAGACACACGGACGCGCAGGTACATTAATGAACAATGAAGGCGCGTGTGAGAAAATCTCGCGTGAAAAACCGGAACAATCGTCCTTCTACTCACTCTCGCGGGCGCGTTAGTTCGCGTTCACGTCGTCGTCTGCATGGCAGCTGGTGCACACACACATATATATAACTGTACACTCCGTTTCGCGAGGAGAGCCGCAAGAAAGAGAGAGAGAGAAAAAAAGGGTTTCACGAATTGTGAATAGGAAAGAGATCACGCACACACACACTCACGCATCATAGGAGCAGGTCAGTCGCTCGCTTTGCAGCACAGTCTCTCTCTTTCGCTGCTGTGCCGTATAATAACAATGGACAGCGTCCGCGTTTAGATATATATATGTATAGATCCTCCCACGATATATAGGGAAGAGCTGCTACTACTACTACTACTATTCTCGCGTATGTACTCGGCGCGCGTGAGAAACACTGCCGTGTATGCAGCAGCAGCGGATTTTTCGCCTCCGTACACCTTTCCTTTTTTTTTCACAGTCCACACGACGTATTATGGTGGGTTTCAGCGATTTACCTATTCGCGTCAGTGAACATCTTCTTCTTCTTCTCTTTTTTCTCTCTCGTTCGGAAGGGGGGCCCCGCGCACTCTTTTTTTTTTGGTTTGTTTGTTCATTCTTCTTCTCTTTTTATTCTATACGCGATGGTCATCGTCCGTTGTTGTTTTGTGTGTCGTGGCTTTTTTTTCGGTAGCGGACTTAGCTCGGACACCGATTGAAATCGCGTGGGACGATTTTAACACGCTTTACAGTGTATTATAGCGTTTGTATACTACCTGTACCTGCGACCCTCGTACCGTTTGAATTTTTTTTTTCATTCTTTTCTTTTCTTTTTAAATCGCCTAGAGAGAGAGAGAGAAACTGTCACTCAGAGAAGTTTCGGGTGACCTATTGAACCCGTCCTACTTACGATCGCATAATACAGCGATTTTTCGTGCATACCATTAATACCAATACGTACGCGTTTGATTTTTCATCGATTACTCTCTGTATCGCATTCGTGAGCGATTATAATATATACCACTTGTGTCTAATCGTCCGCGAAAGATCAGCGCTTAATTTTCGAGCTACCTCTCTGGGTATTACAAATACGTCGATATATACACAATTGATTTCTCGAAAGCTTCCGGATCCGTTGAAGCAAAACGTCGAGGTACTTGAGTGAGAATAAAAAAACATCGCAACGCGAGAACAAATCGATAAAGATCGATCGTCTCTCTCTCTCTCAGTTTTGTCAATTTTGCTCTTACGCATAAATTTACGAGTGTACAAACGCGCACATGCAGAAAGGACAGAAGCAGCAGCACCCAAGAAGCTAATCGTACATTGGGCCTGGCTCAACGGTACATTCGTATACAAGCAGTGTCCCTCTTTTTTATAATTCAGCGTCGTCATCTCGGGGTCGAGCTACTTTTTTCTCCCATCCCTCTCTCTCTGTCTCGCTTATATACTTTTTTTCATCTCCGTCTACGCGCATCTCTCTCGCATACGGGACTGGAAAAAAAAGTACAGGCCGCATCCTTTGTGTCCACGCACAGGCACGTCTGGGTCCTATAGGGGTTAATCCGAAACATCGAAGGAAGAAGAAGAAAAAAACCTCGCTCACCTATATTCTCTGTGTCCTGTCCGTTCGTGTATATGGGGCATATAGACGTGTGTGAGAAAATCGTACCCCAGAGAGAAAGTGTAAGGCAGTTACGCGTATAGGCCCAGAGGCCCTACCACCACTACCGTACGTGTACGTGCCCGTAACGAAAGGGGTTGTGCCGAGCTGAAAAAAAAGTAGTACCCAGAGAAAAAAAAACTCACCCGAGGAAAGAAACGTTAGGTCTATAGTTGAAAAAAAAAACCAAACCGATCCCCACTCTCCACCTCTCGTCTATCGTATACACACGCATGCGAGGCCCAGAGTCCGCGCGCGCAGGGTCCGTTACATGAAACGCGTCGTCGAGGCCTTCGACTTTTTTTTTCGGCTAATGTTCTCTCTCGTCGCTGAATCAGCGAGAGAAAGGGACGAAGGGAGGGGGATCGGCATACGGTATCTAGGCGTCGCGTAGAAAAGGTCGCTAGATTTCGAGGTTCCTATTGAGTATAGTTAGCAGTAGGCAGTTTGCAATCGAGCGTGCGCGCGAAACCAGTCTGTGCCGGCTTACTGTATACAAACATTTCCTGTGCTCTGCTGCTTAAATTTTGTTTATTAAACATTTGTGACTCTCGTACTTACGAACGGAGTGGAATATGTGAAACTGGACTGACCCACATAATGTCGCCATTCATCGGTAACGTAACACCACGTCGATATATTTTAAAATAAACCAAAAATGTCGATTTCTCTCTCATCCTTATCTACGCGTCTCTCGGTCTAATTCCTTATCAACCCATCACCCGAGTAATTCAAGATATAGCTCTACTCTCTTACTCTCTCGTATAATCCTAGGTCCTGTTGTGCACCCGTCGATTTTACGTCTATATATCTATACGTGTATTCCTGCAGTTGTCTGTGCTCGCCTCGCCTCGGCTCGCAACTTGCCAATACTAATGGATAATGGAATTATTGGTTTATTGGTCGTACAATCGTTGCTTACCCACACACATACACACATACATTCATATATGTCGTGTATTGCGGCTGCTGCCGATGCCTTTGGGGATGATCGTAATTCAATTGCACACACAGTGTCTCTGTATGTGTATGTGTCGCGAAGACGGCAACATTACGTCGCGTACGTACGTACGTTTTGACAGTTAGGATGTTCTAACAAGGACACTGCCTCCGGCGACTTTAATACATATAATACACACGCGCACACACACGTGCATTATGTGGGTATGTCACAACTGCGATGTTGCTATATACGGTGCACTATATAGGAGGAGGCAAGTAGTCGCACGTCGTTCGTCTTCATTCTCCTCGTCTTCTTTCTCTTTATTTTTCCGCGTGACGGAATATTAAACGATACGTATAGCGTTTATTTATTACGGTCCGCTCGGTACTAATGCAGCAGCTACAGTAGAAATATATAATATAAGATTCTCATTATGTGGACGGGACGCGCGAGAGAGCAAATGTAAACTCCAATTTTCGTAAATTACAATATCGTCGATTACGCCTGCGCTTCGATTGCATATACACACATACACACAGGCGCAGATAGATATACACTTGATACATCGATACAGATATAGACGTATAATAATAACGCGAAAGAAATCACAGAGAAAAAAGAGAGGGCAAACAATGGCAATATCGTGTCGTACGCAAGGAGAAAGAGATGTTTTTTCGATCGGCGGGGCATTACGGATGTATAAGGTCAATTTGTAAGCAATCGAACTTATATATAACAGCCGCATACATATATAGCGCACCGAGAGAGAGAGAGAGAGAGGCAATATTGTATTTTTGTGGCTGTATATGTATGTGCGCGCGCCTGGGCATCTGTATACGATATACCGCACTTGGAATCGAATTTATATTTTCTCTTCTCTCTATGAGCTATAACATATTATTCGTATGTATAACCGTTGCATTGATTTATATCGTAGTAGTAGTAGTACGTCGTCGCGATTTTTCCATCATCGCGAGGCAACGAACGTTAATCGAATGAATCGTAGAGAATGATTAGGTCGAGGCTCGTGTAATAGTACGTACAACGATGAGCGTAACATAAGAGATGTTTACCTCCCTCGCTCTCTAACTTCCTCTCGCGATGCGCGTGAAATTGACCAAAAAAAAAAAAAAAGAAACTAAAACAATCTCGTACAAAAGTTGTGTATACACACACGACGACGACGATTTACACCCGAGTCGTATAATGTTTACAGGAGCAGCAACAGCAGCATCCATCCCGCTAGACGGAAATACTCGTTGTACACGCGTGTAAATGTGTGTGTGTATGCAGTACGTATATAGGTACACGTAGAGAGAGAGAGAGCCCCGCGTGCTGCTGCTGCAACAGCATCCACACATCTGCCCCCGAAAAAACAAAAGTCCCATTGTTGCCTCTCACTCTCTCTCTCTCTCTTCGCCTCGTCTCTTGTTTCTAAAACCGGCCGCGCACGTCGTCGTCGTAGCAGCAGAGCACGCTTACATATTTTTTTTATTTTCCTTTTTTTTTTTTTTTATAATTCAATCTTTTTTTTTCTATACTCGCATTCTTCGGGTTCTAACGGGGGTTCTCTTTACGCTGTATATAATGTACACGCTAACCTTCACCGCAGCTCGTAGCAGTATATTTTTCTCCGAGAGACGAAGGAGAAGTAAAAAAAAAAAGAAAAGTTTAACGCGTGCTCTTGATACGCACGCACACACACTTATATACATGCAACGATAAAACCGAGGAAGTTTGCCTGTGTGCGCGCGCGCGCGGGGGTGCGAGAGAGGAAAAACTCTCTCTTTCGATATTTTAATTCTCGCGTAGATTAAGACGGCGGCGAAGAGAAAGTGTTTCGCGCGTACCCGCTATATAGAAAACTCGCAGGCAGCGCGTATATATAGCGTGACTTTAAAAGTCGCGTATATTTAGGGGTGGTGCGCGCAGCAGCGGCAGCGCCGAGCGAGGAGAGGGTTGAAAGTCTCTCTCTCTCTCCCCTCCCCCTTCTTCTTCTCCGATGCACGACCGCCCCTCCCTTTCTCTCTCTCTCTCTTTTCTCTTTTTTCTTTTTTCGTCGCGTGCTATATACTATATACATAATGCACGGCACATGGCGTACGGAACGCGCGGGACTTTTAAAGACCGCGAGAATACAGTGTGTGTGTGTGTGTGTGTGTGTGTGTACGTGTGTATGAAACTAGACACGGGAGCTCGAGAGAAGAGAAAGGTGTGGCCGGCTCTCGCGGGGCGATTATACATCATATATATATATCGAAGAGGGGAAAACTCGGACACGGCGGCGCGCGCAGATGGCCAATGGTCAGTCGCGCCGGACACTCGTGACCACGCCCAATAGTCCAATCGTGTATATAGAGGCTACTACTACCTACTATGTATATAAGCTTAAAAAATGGAGTCGAATCTTTTTCGCTCTCTCTTTTTTTTCTCTCTTTCGTTTCGGTCGGAAAAGTAAAGCCAGAGAGGAAGGAAGAGAGTAACTGCGTGCGCGGAGATAAAGGTTTTCTTATATACGTATATTATACATATAGTCGAGTCCTGCTGCCTCTGCCACACACTTACACACACACAGTATTATCTGGAAAAAGAGAAAAAGGAATCGATATATGAACTCATGCCAATCTCTATGTTAATCTCGAGTCCCTTTTTCTTCCTTCGTGTGTATATAGCTCGTGTTGGGTAAGGCACACACGAATGTACATGTATGTACACACATGTGCAGGCGTGGCAATAAATAGTGCCAAAAGAAAAGAGAGAGAAGTTCGCCCGACGTTATATACGAGTCTGGCGAATGCTGAACACACACACACACACGTATATAACAGAGATGGACTTTGAAGGAGACCCTAAAAGTGAATTGTTACGTCTGCGGCTGACCTCTCCGGGTAGTTTTCTCGTCGAGTACGGGGCTATTAAGCGCCTGTATATATAGCTGTATCACCCAGCAGCGAATAAGGGCCAAAATCTCGCAATTTCACCCCGAAAAACTCTTCTCTCTCTCGCCCAGATGATAATAAAATAAAATATATAAAGCATCCAATTGACTTTAATCAAGCGTCTCTAATTTTTCTTCTTTATTATTGCAGCGGAAACATCGCAGAGCGGCGGCGGCAGCGGCAGTGGAGTCGTCGTCGGTAGCGGCATTGGCTCCACGAACGTCGCCACGAGCCTGGACTTCGTCACTTGCGGCGGCTGCAGGGCCTCCTATCCGCTGGAACACATCGTGCGCTTCATCGAGCACAAGGTCAATCACTGCCGGAGCTCGCTGCCCGGCTGCCAGAGTCCCTCGGCGCTGGCGAATCACGCGCCCGAGGACTCGGACCCGGAGGACGCTCTAGGTCTCAAAACTGGTGGTGCTGGTGACCCCACAACGACACAGGGCACGGGGACGATAACGACGGGTGGCACGTGCGGCGCGTCGAGTACGGAAAAATTGACGGCAGTGCCGAGCATCTCGGCGCCCATCATCAAACGCTCGTCGTCGGCCCGAGCGCTCGACAGTCCGCCCACGTCCCATCATCATCATCATCATCATCATCATCACAGTAGTAGTCATCATCACAGCGGCGAGTCGGGAGGAAGTCCGATCGAGCTGAGGGCTAATGCGAGCTCGACGCCCAAGCGAAGAACGGGACAGGACGCGAGCCTGGAGGACGACAAGGACTGCATCGAGGCGCTGAAGAAGCCCAAGACCGAGTCCGTGGACGCCGACACGAATACCATCAGTAACGGTGAGTGATTTTCTGATCTTTTATACACGTTTCTTAAAGGGAGCGAAAACCAAAGTGCAAATCGCGTGTATTATATGCCACGCTGTCTCGTGGCTGATCATCGCGTGTGCATACGCATTACGTGTCTTTATGTGTGCGAGTGCAATATTTACGATGTGTACGTGCGGGCTATCGATTAAACGAAGCCCCGACCTGTACACCGGCGCTTCGGCGAGCGGTAATTGCTTGCTCGCGTGCACCTACAAACACTCACACACACAAGCACACTTGTGTATTGCTCTAATCGCGTATATGTATATAGTGTATATGGTGATGGCTTCGAGGCGAAAGAGGCAACTTTCCCTTTTCACCGCACTGCATACACGCGCGGAAAAACGCGGGTGGCACGTTCTCTATATACCAGCTCGAGAAAATATATTCATCGAGGCCAGTATATATGCTTTCCTTTTTTTTACCCGTATTTTTTTTTTTTTTTGCTCTCGCTCCGAAGCTTAGTTATACAGACTCTCGAGTTTGACGAAACTTTTCGGACGAGCGAGAAAAGGGTCGTTAAAACGTTACTGCAGACATACGTGTAAATATAATGCAGCAGCGCATGTTGTATGCGAACTGTTGGACAGAAATTAAGACGCGTACATATATGTACGGAACGATATCGGAGCAGTTAACAGCAAAAAAGCGACCGTCGAGCAGTACGCGCGCGTTTTACAATACGCACAATGATACATTTGGTTCAACGAGTCCGAACAATTTTCACTGCCATCGACGCAACCAACCAACCAACCAACCAACCCCCTCCCCCAGCTCGTCCGTCGTTTTGGAACGGTAGACGACGACCCCTGCCTGTTTTTCGGGCTTGGACACAGCAGCGGTGTGCCTTTATGCGTGTAGTACAACGTATGATCGCGGGGGGTGACACGTACCGCACGGACGGACGGACTGCAATAGTTGTAGTAGTAGTAGTAAAACACAACGCGTAGAATCGGATTTTTGAATTTTAAAGCACCCACAGGGGCATAAAGTAATCGATGCACCGGTCACGCATACTTTTTTCATTCCTGCTCGTTTTTTATCACTTTTATATTTATTGCCGCATTTCATCGATGACATTCGTCCACGCGATTTCTTCATTGTCTCTCGCGAGTAGATCAATCATAAAATCACACCGCAACTTAACGAGCTCGTTTAGGGCAGTCAAAAATCTCTCTCGCGTGGCGTCGATTCGCTTTCGTGAACGTTATTATGATTATCATCATCGCCGTATAGGTATATATAAGAGAAGATACACAGACAGGGACGCGCGAGAGTCTAAAACCTTAATCGTCATCCCGTGCGTGTGCACACGCGCCTATACTATATATACATACGCACACCTTGACGATGACCCCTTCACCGTCGCGTGCACGTATATACGTGTATATCATCTCCTTCTCAACCCTTTTTGCAGCTCGTGCGCTCGCTATTATATATAAAGACGCGGATGCTGCGGGGTCTTCTCTCTCTGTCTGCTTATTTTTTGTCGTCGTTGTCTTACTTATACGCCGAAAAGCTCAATTAGAATCGCGCGTGCCATTGTTCGGTAGTATACGTGTGCCCTCCCCCCTTCGCTTCGCATAAATATGCAGATAGCTAACACGCGCTCGGCTCGCGACGCACGCGTATTTATATGGATAGTTTTTTTGTATATACATAACATCGGGATGTGTATGAGGCACACTCCTCGCACGCGTTTGATTCACAATTCTGTTACACTTTTTTTTTTCTTATATACGTATAAAAATTGAATGTAAAGAAACGACCGTTACGAGTTTTCTCTCGCGGTGCACGATTTTAAATGAGTCAACGAAGCGACGATGAATTATAAACGATTCGATCGCGAGATATATTTCTGTGTCACTGCTGCTGCTGCTGCTGCTGTTGGAGGAAAAGAAGAAGAAACGCCTGAGATGGACGTAAAGTGACGTCTCGCGTTACCCATATACATACGTACGAACTCCCATTGTGTCCAAGCTGCCTCCGAGAGATGCCTCGACACTGATATGACAAATATGATTTTTCAGAGAGACTCTTTTATATAATAAAGTGTCGCGTGCTTTTGTTGCCCTCTTCGTCGTCGTCGTCGTCGGTGTAATATTACACACACCTTTCGCTCGAAATTTCGATACATAATTACATTGTTCGCGCACTCGATTGCATTATATAAATTCATCGCGCGGAGAAATATTTTCTGCCAGCGAGACAGAGAGCTTTCGGCGAACGAATCGCAATAATGGTCCTACGTGCTATATATGTACAAAGCTTTCGCACCTCGCTCGTGCCAAAAAAGAAAAAAAAAAGAAAAGAAAGATAAAGAAAGAATCAAACTGTCCTGGCAACATCTGCGCACGAGCGGCTCTCTCTTATGCATAAATACATGCACGCGCTGTATATATAGATACAAGCACATAGGCAAAAATGACGCGATGTGTGTGTGTGTCTGTCAAGCTGCGAATATTAATTTTACCTTTTTTTTTGCGAGGCGCGCGAGCGAGAGGCAAAAGAGAAAAAGCTTATCCTTGGCCTGACTCTTTTTTTTTCTGTTCTTCTGCACCCTCGCGCGCGTCTGTATTGCTCGTCGTAAACAAAAAAAAAGAAAGAGAGAGAGAGAGAGAGAAAGAAAAGAAAAAAACGCTCGCACGCCGTTTCTTGAAACTAGCCCGCGGCTAGGTGGAGTAGAAGAGAGAGAGAGAGAGCTACTGATATACACCACCCAAACGAAATTGCTTGGGAATTGCCTTGGAAAAACTCGAAACAAAACACGGCGACTTTTTCTCTCTCTCTCTCTCTCTTTTCTTTCTTTCTTTCTTTCTCTCTTTTTTTTTCGCGCTTGGGCTCTCCGACTTTTCCGACGCTTCTAAAAGAGTATATTATATGCTGGCAAAAGTTTACACGCGCGCATGTAGCAGTGGTACTCTTCTCTCTCTCTCTGTGTATAGCCTCGGTAAAGTTTGCATACCCGTGTATACAGACACCTAGTAGTAATAGTACCAGTAGTAGTACAGACACGACAACAACAACGTGAATTTGACTCTTCGGACGGAGCCGCGCGTATATATGTAACATAAACACGAGCGCGAGAAAAGGAGTGAAGCAAAAAAAAAAAAAAACAGTCGTCGTTGTCTTCTTACGTGTTTTTTTTTTACTCATCGTTCTTACACGCACACGTGTATATACGCGAGCACAAACCGCAGAGCGAACAAATCGGTCATTTAGCTGTGGTCTGCTATCTCTCACGTGCTTATGTATATGTGTGTGAGCAAATAACTCTGCTCTGACCAATGCGCGATAATAAAAGCTCGCGCTCGTACATGTGTGTTTCTCCCGAGAGTGACCACAATGTCGTCGTGTATGTATCGTCGCTTTACGAGAGACGCCGCAAATCGATTTTCAAAACAACAACAGAAAAAAAAAATAACAACAGCGGAGAAGATGATAATAACGATGAACGAAATGAACTATACACGCATGACGTACACACGTGCGGATCGTACTATACTCGCACTTGACAGCTTTGGCAATTAAAAATTAAAAAAAAAAAAAAAAGAAAAGAATACCATGACCACGGTCCGTGCGCGCATACACGCGCGCGAGCATCAAAGTGTAGATAAGCCACGTAATCGTAAAATAATTCTCTGCCCCGTGTACGACGTGTATACAGTATATATACCTGAAAAGAGATTCGGTGAATGTGCGGTGTGCATAAGCTGCAGCAGCAGCCCCTGCTACACGACACAGCCTCTCTCTCTCTTACGCACCGACGAGTCCACACCGGCTCTCGTATCGCGATACAAAGTGCATACGTGGCATACGTGTACGCGTATGTGTGTGCAGTAACAGCGACAGCAGCCAATCGATATTTTAATATTGTCGCAGTCTGGCGCAACACGGGTCGCAACGGTACAAGGGACGAGCCTTTGTCTGCCCCGAGCGTCCACTGTGTATATCCACCGTAGTACGCTTCGGTTGTATTATATGAGTAGTGGTACACTTTGTCGACAGAGAGAGAGAGAAAAAATACTTTTGACTCGTGACAGCAGCAGCAGCAGCAGCAAAAAAATAGCGTATCAATTATTACGCTCGATGCAGTTTTTAACGGACCCCCACCACCACTACTACTAGTACTACTACTACTTGGGATGTGTTCGAGTGCGTCACGTATATATCGTTGTGTGCGGGGGCTCGATGTGAAATCTGGCGTGAAAGAGTTCGAGGCCCTCGGAAAGGCCGTATTTCCGTCGCAGACTACTACTACTACTACGGGCGACCAATGACCAAAAGGAGACCAGGGCCGATGATATGCCCATTGCCGACGGTGCGACGACACAGACACAATGGTAAATGCAGCAACGACGATGAGGACGATTTCCAAACGATTTGACGCTCGAGTGCCGCAGCAGCGGTAGTAGCAGCAGACTTGCGGTGTATTATATGAGGAGGCATCACGCGCAATTTCGGAACTAAAACGGCTCTCCCATCGTCGTGCGGGGTTTATGCATTATACAACGTATACGCGAGAGCTCTAACTCGATAAATGGCCTGGTCACTTTACGCATGAGACTCGACGATTGCCCCGGATAGATTCCGTGTAGTTCTTTTTTTTTTTGCTTTTTTTTCGCCAAGGGAATCTCGATCTCGCTCGAAGGGGGTGACGAAGAAGACTTCTTTTTCGGTATCCTCGGCGAAAGAGAAATTACGGATTTGCGCGCGCTCTGAAAGAAGAAGAAGAAAAAGACGAAAAAAAAGAGAGAGAAGAAGAAGTAGCAAGCGAGAAAATATAATATATAATCCTATAACGGATGGCCACCCGCAAAGTTTGCATATGAAAAGAGACTCGAAAGTCGAGAGAGAGAGAGCTCGTGTGAATCGATACACCTTTATTATGTGAAGGTCTATGTCTGCTTGTGTGTGTGTGTCTATACACATCTGCACGGGGCACTTTCTTATCTCTCTCGGCGCGTCGGATAGAGAAGCACAGACACCCCCTCGAGCCCGGGGAAGTCGGCAATATTTTTGACTTCCGCAAGCGAGCAAAGAGTGAGTGAGCGGGTGAGAGAGAGAAAAAAAACGAGAGAAGAAGAAGCGCCGGAAAATAACTCACACAATTCATTTTTCGGGGCCAGTGGATATTATATATAATACCTCTTCTCCCCCGCAGCATATGCATAGCCGCGTACATAAAGCGCGCGCTCAGACAAGTGGAAAACAAGGCGTACTGCCGGCGCGGTGGTAGTAGTGGGCGCGAGTCTATGTCATCGATTGTTTTTAATGAACTACTCCTCGTGCATTATATAATATATATAAAGTTCCTCGACCTTTTGTGCCGCGAAAAAATCAGAAATGCCCGTTTAATTAGCCCGATCTTGGGATCTCGTCGTCCCCTTTTGTTTTTCTCTCGCTCGCTCTCTCTCTCTCTCTGCTCCCTTTTTGCCCTTTAACTTCCTACGGCCGCCGCCGCCGCCGCGAGAAACAGGAAAACGATCGAAAACTTCAACGAGCTTATACAACTTGCAGAACCTTTCCTAGGCGCGCCCGAGAGCTGCTCGTCTCATCTCCGGGCATTGGGGCACAGGAAAAAGTTTTTCGTCTTAACAGGTCATTTAAAGCGACTGACTTTCTCTCTCTCTCTCTCTCTCTCTCTCTCGCTAGCCGAGGAACTTCCCGAGTAGACAAAGACAAGCAGAGAGAGATGCGACAGAGAGACAGTAGAGTAAAAAAGTTTCGTACGGCAGTAGTCGTTCCATTGTTGTCCGGAAGCCATTGGTTAAAAAAAAAAAGCAAAGCAAAGCAAAGCAAGGAAAAAAAACGGTACCTCTTTTGCATTTACTCGTTTGCGCGCGCGAATATTTGCCGACGCAATTCGCTTTACTCCTATAGACAGCAGCAGCAGCCGACTAACAATAACGATACGAAAAAATTCGTTCGAGTTCGATTTCTAAGCCATTGTGAATTGGCCTTCGTCCATTATCGTCCGCGCAGTCCAGCGTCGTGTACACGCGAGAGAGATCAAAAAGTTTTTAATTAATCGTGAGAAAGGAAAGGCTATCGATAAATTAAAAAAAAATTAGATTCCCCGGGACCTCGAAATAAGCTCGATTATTAAAATACGTCGATGGAAAAAATTGGGTTGTCGCATCGGAATTAAAAAAAGACAGATACATAGCCCTATTTCGATGACAGCTCGTACACACATACACACACTTACACAGTTACTCCGACCGCAATCGGTTCATTGATTCGTCGGGTCGCGCGGCGCGAGCTCGAAAACTCGATCACGGCGCAACGACGACGACGACGACGACGACGACGACGGTGGCATGGAAATCCGATTAAAAGCATTAACTGATTCAACGAGCAGCAGCAGCAGCAGTGCCGATGCTACTGCTGGTGGTTGTGCCACATAGATACTCTGTGCGCGCAGCGGCTATAAATTTTTGAGTAGGCGCCCTCGTTGTGCAGCAGCAGCAGCAGCAGGGCCAGCAGCCACCACCACCGCCTATACCACCACTTTGAAGATATCCCGCGCTATATGTATATATAGGCAGCAGCGGCAACAGCGGCCGACGTTATAACACATCTCGAATATGTTTCGAGGTCGTGTAAAGCATCCGTTAGCTATTACCTTCGGCCTTTTTTTTTTCTCTCGCTCGTATCTACTTTCTTTCCAAAGGCTGTGCCGTTGCAAAAAAAAAAGTCTAAAATATCTATATACGCCACGCGCGCGCGGTATACTGCTGCTGTTGCATACGAGCCCGAGGGAAGTCGATCGTATGGCTGACACGACTGTGTGCGCCGACGGGGGTGACAAAGTATCGCACACGGGGGGGCTCGACTCGAATTAATAAAAAAAAAAAGAAAGAAGGAGACCACAGGATGATCGCCGTCCGAGACAACGAGAGCGTGAAAAATGGCTGAAAATCTGATATTCCGGATGAAAAACATTGAAATTCAAAACCCGTACACGGCCGAGAGAGAGAGAAAAGTCGTTAAGGGTCAGTTTCGCTTCTCTCCTTTTCTCAACCCCCGCAGACGAAACGTTGTCGAAGTCGCGTCGACAATGATAGCCGTGTCGACCAGCAGTAGCAGCTTGTCGTCGCGGATATTATTATTATTATTTTTTTTTTGCTTCTTCTTATTTTTCTCCTACTCCCAAGGCAGACGGGCAATTTGACGCAGACCACGCGGCGACCAGGCGCGGTTTGAATTCCGAATTCAATCGAGATAAAGGAGAGCGAGAGTAAGGAAGACGATTTCGTACACGGTATATTAGAGGGTTTAAAAACTATAATAAGCCAATCGATTTATCATCTTCCCTTATCTCGGAAATATACGTGTAAAGAAACTGTCATTTCTTTAATTGGTTTACCGCGATTTTCAAATTGTCAGTACGTACAGCCGACGTATACGTCAGCTATGGTAATATGCACATCAAAATTGTGAGATCATTCTCGATCGCTGACTTGAGCAATAGGGACGATACGTGTAACAACGAACATTTAATGTCCTTTCTTCTCTCTACAGGTGAGAAGTGTAAATAGTACATGTAAATATAAGTTCGTAAATAAAATTTCTCTTCTCGTTGCAGAAACTCAATTTTGTTCGCGCTTACATCTCCCTATATACTATAAATTGTCTCATATACGCAATCAATTTTTTTCTAAACATCATACATTATATTACAATATATAAAAGAAAACCTTTTCTCTTACCCCTGTTGCAGAACCAAAGTGGCTGCGATGCACGCAGTGCGGCGCGCGCTCCTCCACGGCCTGGGAGCTGGTGCAGCACGTCCAGAGCCAGCACGGCATCCGGCTCTACAGCATGAACTCGTCGGCGAGCTCGTCGTCCAACACACCGGCGCCGTCGCCGCCGACGCCCACGCCCACCCTGGCCGGCGGCGGCCCTCATCCGGTCTCGTCGCAGAGCAGCAGCGGCAGCCACCACCTCAGCCCGCTGAATCATCTGAACCTCAGCGGCAAGTCGACGGGCAGCTCCTCGGCGGCGAATTCGTCGGGAGGCGGCAGCAGCACGGGAGCCGGTGGCAATAATACCAGCGGCAGCAATCGCCAACAGCAGCAGCAACAACAAGCTCAAATAACTACAGGACCACTGAACGATCCGCTCAGCAGCTTCCTCCGGCTACCCCACAACCTGGATCGCAGCTTCCCGGTTCCCCCGATGTTCAGGCCGGAGTTCCTCGGGATCAATCCCCTGGGCTTCCGGGGCATGCAGGACCTGCAGCAGGCGACGCGCAATCTGCAGAGCCTCGGCGACCCGCTGCGCGGCATCGACGGCCTCCAACTCGGCGACTCGCTGGTGCGCAGCTCGATCGACTCTCTGAACAACGCGCGCAACATCGCCAATCTCGCCGAGCTCACCTCGGCGGCGCAGCACGCGGCCCGCGCCCAGCAGCAGCAGCAGCAGGCCCAGGCCCAGCACCCGGGCGGCCCCGCCGGAGCCCCGCCGCCGTTGGACACGAACCTGGATTTTTACTCGGCGCGCCTAAGGAGCCTCGCTAATACGTCCTTAGGCGCGGCTCCGAATAACGCCTCGGTCCAGGTAGCGAGTAACAATAATAATAACAATGGTGGCGCTGCGATAGTGAGTAGCGGTAATGCCCAGAACGGCGTCGAGGCGCCGAGTCCCGGCCCGCGGGAACAGCGGGATCGAGAACAACAGCAGCAGCAGCAGAGAGAACAACGTGAACAACGAGAACGAGACCAGAGAGAACGAGAGCAGTCAACGAAGGAGACGACGCCGCCGGTGAATTACGCGCAGAGTCCGCTGCCCGGCGAACGACACCACAACAACAACAATTCCACGGACAGCGAGAAGACCTCGCCGCCGGTGACGACGTCCACCCCCATAATCGGCGGCGGCGACGGCAGCCAGATGATCGGCGACCTCGCCATCTTCGCCTGCGACGTGTGCGAGAAGAGGTTCCGCTTCCACGGCAACATGGTCAAGCACCGCAAGACCCACTACGTCAACACCTCGGCCGAGACATGCCTGCTGCGCTGTCAGATCTGCGAGGCCGAGCTGCAGGGCTACGGCGAGCTCAAGCGACACATGCACAAGGAGCACCAGGAGCCGATGAGCCCCCAGGGCAGCGTGGAGACGGTGCCCGACGACGACGACGCCAGCAGCTGCGACGAGAACATGGACCTCGACGAGGACGGCATGATAGTGAAGCCCGAGGAGGAGGAGAACACGCCCGAGGACCTGTCGACGACGCAGACGCAGCTCAACGACGTCGACGGCAAGATCGGCGTCGACCCGGGCAAGATCAGCCTCGTGGGCGACATAATGGAGCAGATCGGACTCAGCAATATCGCGCAGTACAACGAGGCCTATCGCCAGGCGCTCCAGGAGAACCACCACCATCATCGCTCGTTAGGTGGCCACTTTGGGAAAAACGAGCCCAACTCGCTCGCTCAACCCACTCACACGCTCAACAACAACAAGGAGAAGGACAGCAGCGCGCTGTCGCCGACCAACTTCAAGGCCGCGGCGAATCTGTTCTCGGGCCAGAGCCCCTTCCCCAGGGCGGCCGGTGTGCCCAGCGAGTTCGGCCTGTGGCCGCTGGGCGCCGCCGCCGCGCACTACCTCGACACGGCGGACTATCGCAAGGCCGCGGCCAAGGCGGTGAGCGCCCAGAGCCTGCACAGTCTGCAGGCGAGCCTGCAGCAGGCCAGCCCGCAGATGATCAAGAAGGAGCGCGGCCACGGACGCAACGACACCTGCGAGTTCTGCGGCAAGGTGTTCAAGAACTGCTCGAATCTCACCGTGCATCGGCGATCGCACACCGGCGAGAAGCCGTACAAGTGCGAGCTGTGCACGTACGCCTGCGCCCAGAGCTCCAAGCTGACGAGGCACATGAAGACTCACGGCCGGCACGGCAAGGACACGTACAAGTGTCGCTTCTGCGACATGCCGTTCTCGGTGCCCAGTACCCTGGAGAAGCACATGCGCAAGTGCGTGATGGCCGTGCAGCAGGGCCAGAAGATGATGGGCGGCGGCGGAGGTGGGGTCATGTCGTATCCGGGCAGCCAGGACGAGGACTCGTCGTCGGTGAGCGCGAAGGACACCTGATCGTGGCCGGCGACGCAGCCGCAGCAGAGTCAGCCTGGAGGATCGTCGATGCCGATTCTAGCGCCGACGACTACTACTACGACGACGTCGCTCATCTGGCCGCATCATCGGCCGCCCTATCCGGTCTACTGAAGTCTATATATGGGAAACCGGCTGGACGATTTTATAGAGAAAGAGAAAAAAAGTGCAGAACGTAACGTAACGCATATTTATAAATAAATAAATAAATGTATGTACGTATGATAGGCAACGAGAACCAAAAGTAACTTCGCGAGTATAGGAAGTATAATTGCATCGAGGCACGGAGCTCTGAAACAGCTCCTGTCAGCCCTTCGCGCGATTACGTGCATGATTTTTACGAGGGGCGAACGATTATGGCCAGTCTACGACGATCGAAGTTCGAGAGCGTGGCGCGCGTTGATTTTTTTCAGAAAACGATACTTGCAACGAACACGACTTTGCGAAATCGACGCGACGCGCGATCGTCTTTTTCGTCGCTCGATATATATATAGTACATCGTTCACTTACTATATCTATTTGCAAAAAAAAAAATAAACAAACAAACAAATCTTATATTTATGGTTACCAGTGTACTGGGAAGCTCGAGTTCGCGTACCTTCAAAAATGCATATATAAATATAAAACGTAGGATAAAAAAGTACGTGGGTACTTACGAACGTGCGTGAATGGAGAAGAAGCGCGCATCCGACGCGAGATGAATGAGAGAAGGGAGAAAAAAAAGTATATCATAGTCGACAGAACCATAACAGATGATTATATATGTAGATGAATATAGTATACTATATATATAAATATATAAATATTATATATAATACATAAACTATGTGAAAAAGTTGCTGTGCGTTTGCGTGTGAGCGTGAGAGAGCGAGTATGCATCGGACGAACGAAAGTGAGAATAAAAAAAAATATATTACAAATATATTACAAAAAATTATGTATATTATTATAAATGTAGTCCGAGAGACGAGGAGTACGAGGAGGACGAGGAGATGACGTATACGCGAAGACACGGCTGATTTTATTTATTTATTTTTTTAATCATCATCATCATGCATTCGTAATATCGTTAGTGATTAGGCTTACGGTTGATTGATTCGGTAAACTAGTACGTGTATCAAACATACTGTAATTATATATGTCGATTGAAAAATTGCACGAGCGACGTGTACTTTTTTTTGGTCTTGTAATTTTTGATAGCACACGCCACACGCGGTTCTCAATATGTGGCTCGAGCGCGTCACCGGGAGGGGAATGAGATTCGATTTTTTTCATTTCTATAGTGGCCAGTCGAGAACATTTTCGGATATAATAAAATTATTACGCCCCGAGGTATTTGCGTGAAACTTGTAAATTTGTCGCTGTATTTTGTATTATAAATTTGATGATTTCATTATTATTATTATTATTATTATTATTATCATTATTATTATTATTATTAGTACTATTATTGTTTGCACTTGTAATTTTTACACTATTACCATTATGATGCTAAATATTAACTTTATTGGTTATTGATTGATTATTATCACTATTATTATTACCATTGTAATTATGAATTATTATTATTATTATTATTACTGCTATTACATATGTGGTTAATATCTTTGAAAGGAAGAGAAATAAAATTTGTCAATGAGTGTTTAGTCAAGCGGTAAGAGGAGTGAGAAAAAGTTTTATCAAAAAAGTACATTTGTGATTTTTTTCGTTGTCCTTTTTTCGGATATTATTATTATTACTATTATGTGCAGTGTAAAACGAACGAAAGAGGTGATTTAAAAAAGACTTTCCGTCGCGCCAATATACGGTTCAGCGTGTAAATAAAATAACTTTTTTCATCATTACGTAATATGATAATCTTGAACTCGTAACTTTGGATTGTTGAAGACAAAATAAGTATTTTATTTTTTCTTTCTTTTATTCTTTCGTTGTTCTTATTATTGCACTCTTTCTTTCGTTTCGTTCATAGCGAGCGTTGATCTTTCGTCGCGCACCGAAAGCTCGAAGTTTTAAAAAAATGCCAAAGTTGTCTAGGTTTATTGCAATACCTATTAACGCGTCGTTACAAGGTGTTTGAGAAAAAATTTTACAAAAAGAAAAAACAAGAAAAAAAACAGACGTAACTAAAAGTAAATGAGGCTCATCGAAGAATTGTAAGCTTGAATTGTACGAAGAGAACAAAAATGAAACATCTCGTATCGACAGTGAAATACCCAGTGGTACCTTCAGCAGTACTCGGTTGAACGTCGCTCAATATTTTTTTTGTTATTTGTATTTTCTGTTAATCTGCAAAAGCGTAACTCCGTTTTCTTGATTATCGCGACTTTTGCCGGCGTAATAATCGGACATAGACCATCGCGTCTACAAAAGTCGCCATATTCTCGCTGTGTATCTCAACGGAAATGCTTTAATACGGTACTTCAAAATTTTTACTGTTTCATTTTTTCCGTACTCGCATTTTTTTTTCATGTCGTTATGACGTCGAGCTCTACGTTGTTCACGCAGCTGAATTGCGTTTTATTAATATTAGAATATTTTTATCAATATTATTATTATCATTATTGCTATTTATTATTAATTATTATTGCTGTATTATGATTATGCTTTTTGTTCGTCGTTGCAAGCGTTATTGAGAAGATAACTGTTCCTAAAAAAAAAAAATGATATAGGCAATAAGTTGTAATAATTCTATATGCACCATATGTGTGTGAAAAAATAAAAATATGCGTATGGGTGAAAGCATTTTAAGTAAATAAAACAAAATGGGAAAAAACATAAAAGTTGTGCAAGCGAGAGAGAAAGACAAATATTATATTATTTATATGTGTGAGATAAATGAGCGCACGGTTGTACGGAGCAAGCGGATAAAATAAAAATAAAAAAAATCTCATATCAGATAGTTTTCAGTGTTAGTCGTGTACCGACTTTAGATAAAAAAAAATCTCGTTAACTAGTTAAAAAAAAAAAAAGAAAAAGAAAAGAAAAAACCGAGAGAGAGAGAGGCAGAGAAGCGTTTGTTAGTACATAATAATTCAACAAGAATAAACAAAATAAAATAAAATAATACGTACATGAGCCAAGCCCTGTTTATATACGATTAAATAAAAATGAAGAAAAGTAATTAAAAATGAAATGAATAATGTAAATAATGACACTGCCGATTCCTCATTCACACATACCACACGACCCTCCAAAAACCACGCTCCACCTTTTTATCCCCTCTTTTTCCTACACCCCATTATATGAAAATATAAATAAATTAAATAGGTTTAATATATTCTCATGTATAAAATAAAACGAGAAAAGCGAGAGCAACTTTTAACTTCGCTAAACATTCGTAAGTGACAGATATTATGTATAAACTATACGAATTGTAAATGATCATCGCTCGTCGGCGTTTTGGCAAAGAAAAAAAAGGAGAAAAGAAACCAAAATTTGATCAATATAACGCTGACGGCCAATCGTTGTCGAAAATTTCTCGAACCCAGCAAAGTAGAGAAACGTGAAAAATACGGAAAAATATTATCAGACCAAACGCGATCGAACGATTGGCCGGGGCGAGAGGTTGTAAAACGCCACCTGCGATATTCAGACTTTTTCCATGAATGTTTAACTACGAAACGAAATGTTATACTTTCATGAAGTATATTAGACGGTAAAATGATATAACAATTATTCGCATCCGCGCGTCTCGAGGCGCCGCGGAGGATAATCGATATAATGAAAAAAAAGTTGATTCCAAATATACATATTATATACATAATGAATATACATATTGTATTTCTTTGTATTTATTTCTCTCACTTTAGCAAGACTTTGTACCGTTTTAAAAATAGGACCAAGATCCCAAATGTAAGATGAATCGGCGAGATTTGATGCTTTTACTACTAACATAGAGCGGGATGAAAAAAAAAACTTTTATCGCAATCGCAGCAGCACAAAACTCGCGCCGTCGTGCCTCGTATAATAGCGAGCACGACAAAACGTTGTTGAATTTTTTTAAGTGGCATTTGCAAAAAAAAAAGATTTTCTACTGAACTTACGCGCATGAAAATAATAAGTAATCGTTCCATCACCTTTTTCATTCTTTGCGCATATACGTATAGGTGAACGTTAATAAAAGCACAATAAATTCTCGTTGTCAAGTCTCGCCGCGTTCGATTTCTCTGGCGTTTCAATATGCACACAGGGTAACGAAATAAAAAAAAAAAATTTAACAAGTAAAAATTAATTGAATAAATACAAAACGACTAGTAGTATAAAAAAAAAAGTAATAAACAAAAAAACGTAAATACACAAAGACGTATTTACCGCATTCATCCGAGATAAATCAAGAATGAGGTATAAATGAAGCGCACACTAAAGAATTAATAGACTTATTGATCGTCGCCGAGAGAGAAAAAAAGTGGCGAAACTCTTCTCTTCGATCATGCATCGAATCGAATAAAAAACAAAAAATCAAAGCACATAGGTCAATCACGGAGAAGACTTACACGGCCCGCTTTACACGCGTGGCATGTAAGAAAAAAAAATATGAAAACTTTCTGATTCAGGGTAACAAAAAAAAAAAAAATTATAAAAATTTAAAAAACGCCAGCACACATCCGCTCTGATGAACTAAAATACTCAATCTCAGTGGTCAAAAATCAATTCGATTACGCATTAGACCCTTAGAATCGAGATCTATCAAGGCGAATTACGAAAAGTAATATAATTACGAAAAAAATATAAGCAAAAACGAAAAAAAAAAAAATATTGAGGCATAATTGGGTAACGTGCGATCGAGGCTCAAAACGATACAGAGAAAAGACAAGCGTTTTGCCGAAACTATATATAAATACGAATTTTCGAGAGAAAGAAAGCGACGAGCGCTCGCGGAACGGAGCTTCTTTCCCTCGAGACTTTCCTCTGAGACGAAGAAGAAGAAGAAAAATTGAGCCCCGTTAATTATAATATAGTGAATATGGTGTATGTATTGTGCGATTAAAATAAACAACAATTGTTTTTAAAAATATAAATGCTCACGATCTTGTCTCGAGTGATTTAATCCACCCTCATCATCGCATGGCTTTTATTAATATGCATTATTTTTTTCTTTTCATTATAAAATACACCGGACTCCGAAAGATCCTTCACTGCCGCTGCTGCTGCCACCGCCGCAACTTCGATGCTTTGAGAATTCCATTATCGCCTTTTCCCTATCCCCACACTCTCGCCTCTCGCTCTGCCTTATATATATACGTATTATAGGCTCCTTGACGCGCTGAGAAACGAGGTGCGCCAATGTGTATCGAATTGCCTAGCGCAAGGGGGTTCGTAGCGCGTGCGGCGTGTTACATCTTACGCAATATAAGGGCTCTACAGGGCCTATTATAATGATTATTATTCCCTTAATGGCGCTGATGTATCTGAGCGCGAGTACAGAAGTTTGCGTACACTCTTCTTTTTTTTAAATTATATCCAACTATTTGCCATTCAAAAGAGGCCCATCGCACGCACGCGCCGGTAAGATTATGATATTATATACGAAGCGCGATCGTCGTGACAAATATCTCGCGACGATTTTCGGGCGACGCGTAATATGCATCATGACACAATAGCCGCGGCGGCGTCGCGTCATCGTCGTCGCGCTCCGTGTGTATATAATTGTTTCAGCGAAC
Organism: Trichogramma pretiosum; assembly: GCF_000599845.2. NCBI lineage: Eukaryota > Metazoa > Arthropoda > Insecta > Hymenoptera > Trichogrammatidae > Trichogramma > Trichogramma pretiosum. The sequence goes on along the minus strand of NW_019641638.1, from coordinate 455,637 downwards.
CCTTATGCGCGAATTTCTGTTCGAGTACGTATACACATATCTATCTACGTGTCTGTGTGTAGGTGGTAGTCCTCCACCTCACTCTCCTTCTGATTCTCTGAATGCGTGTTAACCAGGCTGACGTCGACACAATGGGCGGACACTAATCTGCACGTCAGAAACAGAGCGAGAGAACGAGAGAGAGATGTCCCTCCTGCAGCGGCAGCGGCAACGGCGGTGTACACATTGTCTACTCTCTCTCTCGCTCGCAGCTCGTTCACTTTTCCATATTCCCTGATCTGTCGTCGGGCTTTCGCGCGCAGCTCTCGCAAAATATGTCAAATACGTCCCTATATATACACACGCGACTGAAACAGAGAGAGAGAGAGACACTACGATGCAAAGTCAGTTGCTGTAACGCGTATGTATGTATCGTACGTATATTCGTACGAGAGAGTTTCGAGAGAAAGAGGACTCTCCAACTGCGCGCTACTACTACTAGCTACTACTACACCCACCCACACCCACCCACATATACTCGCGTGCGTTAAAGAGAGCTTCGCCTCGCGCGCGAACAACTCGGCCATTAATTGCCACCGTCGCTGATGCTTCTGCTGTAGCCACCACCCCCTTTTACAACGCCGCGTGCACACACGTAGCAGCACGCAGCATGCGAGTACACACAACAATAGTGTGAGTGCACTTTTGTAGAGAGAGAGAGAGATGATTCAGAGCAAGTTTGAGGCATTCGCCTGTATGGCACGCGTGTGTGCACGCGGCGTTGCACGTACATAACGTTGTGTGCTCTCCCTGGATGTTCTCCATGGAAATATTACGCGTACGTGTAAAGTTTGTTTATAAACTGTCCCTCCTACTCCTCCTCCTGCAGATATATATAATAGGCATTGCCCTTTTACATGGGCGAGTATGGGTACAGTATATCAATTCTAAACTCCGCGATGTTCGTTGCGTACGCCGGTACACCGATTGTGTAACCGAACTTTGATATTTTCCTTTTTCTCGTATTCCGGAGAAAATACCACATGAATTTGTATCATGCCGATCGAGCACCTGCGACGATTCAACCCGGCCGACACGCAGGTAAAAATGTTTTACCTGACGCTAGGGTGGTCTCTGACGCGGGTACAGTCCCTTGCAAAAAAAGGGGGAAAGGGGAGCTAAAGAGAGAGAACTAGACCCTAGATCTAAACTATATGGTCACAGGCAGCCTCCCTATATTATAGGTACTCGTATATAATAGCTACTCTAGGGACTTTTCAATCGCGCGAGCAGCCAGCCACCCTTCGTCGGTCAAGTAATGAATCAAAGTCGCGGTAGGTAGTGCCTACTATACATCCACTTCGATGAAGGTACCCCATGTGCCCACACGTTATACATACACCTATACACGTTTCCGTGATCTGCTCCGAAAAGTTTGTTACACTAGTGAGAGGGAGGGAGGAAGCGTCTCGGGGAATTAGTCGCTCGGGCTATCTATGGCTCGAGCGCGCAGATAAGACGCGGACGAAACAATCTTAGTGGTAGCACGAGAGAGAGAGAGAGTATTAGCAGCGGCGGATTAGCGATATCTATTATTTTCGCTTCGGAGATTAACGCGCCCGAGACACGAGTCTCGTGTGTTCTATACGGACGCGTGGGTGTAATTTGTAAGTACGTATAATGCGTTAGTTAGTGCTAAAAATCAAAGATCGTGTTGGTAAAATAATTGCGTTTTTATCCCAGCATTATTTGAATAAAGCTATCGTGCAAAGTGGCTATGATATATTTGAAATCATTTGGATTGTGGAAGGACTAAGTTATTGTCAAATCGGGCAAATATTGTTATTCTGGCGCCCAACGTAGGGCACCGACATCCCCTTTTATATAGCCCGCTGGAACAATATCTTATCGACGATTAGAACATTTTCATTAAAAATACACGCCTACCGTGTTATAGGTCCGAGAGAAAGAATAAAAAAGATATAGAAAGAAAAAAAAAAGGAGAGAAACGGAGAAAACACACACCCAACCGGACGATATTTGTCCAGCATCGACTTAGCCATGCTACATAACAGTGTATAGACGCGCGACATTGGGAGAAATTCACCCCCTTCTGTGCGACATATACACACTGGCGAAAGGGTCGCGCGCCGACTCGTGTCTAACTCTGCGCGCATTTCTCCGTCTCTGTCTATCTCGCTTCTCTCGCTTTATGTGCTGTGGCATAGAGAAGCTGATATATACGTGGAAGGGTAAATTTGACCAATCCTGAACGAGGGTTGGTCGCATTGCTTAGCTGACCAATCGACGCTGTGTTGTACCTCGCTCTCTATATATATTTCGAAATGCTTCTACAAATTTTAGCTCGACTCGAGTATTTTCCTGCTATAGGTGTTGTATGTATATGTACATCGGGTCGTCATTAAAATGTGAGCACGCCACACCGGCTATATAAGTTGTTGTAGCGCTCGTGATTTTTTTTTTTTTACTTTTAATTGCAATTAAGTCGACATTTTGCATAATTTATGTGATGCACTATTTTGAATGAAATCCGACGTGCTCGTGTCGCGTTTGGCCGCAGAGATATAATATTTTTAACTTCAAATTATATCGAGCTACGTTATATACCGGTGTGCCACACACGTGTCACGTAATTTTGTTTTTTCTTTTTTTTAACTTTTTGGTTTCTGAAAAAATAGACTGCCATACCGCTGCAAGGAAGATGACGAGGGATGATGCACGTAAATTTTTTAACCGAAACCTCGTCACGAAGAGTCCTGGGGCGATTATATATCTGACAGTAATGATAATTGAAGCTCGAGCTGACTGCGGAATTATGCACGGGCCGCGTCATTTTGTTGTTTACGAGAAAAACTCGCACACGTGTACTCGAAATCATTCTTGATACGTGGAAATTATCAGGGCCAAAAATATCGCGCCGATTAACGCGATTAGTCGGCAGATCGGCACATCGGGCTAATTATCCATCCAATTATACGGCGTTTATTACGTAATCGTGAGCGCCTGGCTGCAGCGCGAAAGAAAAGCAGAGTGAGAGAGAGAGAGAGTTTTATGCGAGCGCAAATATTGACCCTAGCTCAGCTCGGCTCGGCTCGCGCTGCAGCGGAGGCTGCTGCTCTCGGAAAGTTTCGTCGTGCGCTCGAGGCGTATTAAATTTCGCTCGCAAATATAAATACGCATGTACATTTCGTAATATTCATCCGAGGTTGCTCGCGCTATACACACGCACGATTATAACTAGAGAGAGAAAAAAAAAGAGAGTAAAAAAAAAAAGAAGAAGAGGGTATGGAGAGAGATAGAGGGGCAAGGGGTGGATGAAACACAACGAGAGAGAGAGAGGAAGTATATAAAGAGCGAAAAAGCTCGACCCTCGCTTATGTATATATATCTGCCAGCTCTGAACAAAACGAGCGAACTCGTTGGCTCCTCAGTCGCTCGCTCGGCTCACTCAGTCGCGTACTTACACACACACATACATATACAGGAGCAGCAGATAGTACTGCGAACGTCGAGCGCGTGTACAGAGCATAGATAATAATGACGAAGGCTCTCTCTCTCACTCTCTCTCTGCTGTCCGTGAGTGTATATATATCTACATCTGTACGTATATGTGTGTGTGTGTGTATAAGGGAGGGTAAAGGCAACTCTCTCCACGTATATATACATACAGCCGCGCACACTGCTTCAGGGGGGAGTTGTGAGCTACAACCCGGAGAGAGAGAGAGTGTAGCAAAGTACGATATATATACGTAAATGTACGGTAACTCGCCAGTGGGTTGCTGCTGCCTGCTGCCGCTGGGCGGGGGGCGGGGGTGGCATATACACACACACAGCTATATAACGAATGTACAGCGACTACTCTCCGGTACTACTACTATATATACATAAGCAACCCCCCCGCGCGCGACCGCTCGTGCGGCCATCTTGTCCGGTGGATATTGACCGCCGGTGTCGTCGTCGCGTGCTCGAGAGGGCTTTGGGCTCTGTGCGCTGGCGCTGAGGAGAGAGAGGTCTGCGCGTTGCCTCGTAGCCACGTACGTTACGTGGCTTATATAAAACTGGCCGATTCGCTCGTGGAATGATAATAATGATAATAAATTGCACGCGGACTCGAGTTTTGTTGCTGCGAAATCGATGCCCTGATTCAATAATTGCTTTCATTTACTTTTTTTCTTTCTTCGTTCGAATACATATAGGTTTTATACACGACTGGTATACTCGTTTAATCTCAAAGCCATTAATCATGTAAAACGTGTGTATACGTCGTCGCGAGAGAGAGAAAGCTGGGCCGAGTTTCAGAGCGAAACGGCAGGGCTCGCCGAGGAAGAGATAGCTAGAGCTAGCTAGCCGAGACGAGAGAAGAGAGCACAAGGGTAAGGAAGCAGCTGAGGAAAAAAAAAGTTCAACTTGGCTGCTGCTATCCTCTGTGTCCGAATGATCCGTTCTGCCCCACCGCGTGCAGCAGCATCAGCCTAGCGCCCAGCTATATATAGCTTAAAATATTCCGTTTGCGTATGTATAAGCCGGAGTAGGATCGTTTCACCGGCTGTGAATTTTCCATTTCCTTTTTTCTCGGTCTGTTTTTTTTTTGGCTGGCCTGCTGTTTCACCTCCATATGCCCTCCTTCGCTCCCCTTACCAAGGCATTATGGCGTGGCGCATCGATTCGGCCGTGACTTTAGATTCTCACGTGGTTTTAATTAAATATATTTTCATCTTTAAGGATAACTGAAAATTATTTCGAAAAAAAAAATGTATAAAGCAACAATCGCGATGTATATCATCGGTTACTGCTGCTGCTGCTACTGTGCATTCACTGCTACGCATAGCTTCGGTGTACATAAAGAAAGGACTATCCAGCGCGCCCTTAATAAATTTAGCAGGCCGGCAAATTTATACTTGGCTCCTGGCAAACAGCTCGCGCGGTACACTGCTGCACACGGTCTTTTTCCCTCCATCTCTCTCTCTCTTTCTCTCTCTCGACTCCGGATCTCTTGCGTAAAAATTCCATGCGGTCCAGACGCATGCAGAAGTAACAGCAGGCATGTGCAAGGAGGGCTGCGCGCTAAGAGAAAAGAGAACTCTAATTCACGCGCGTTCCCTGGTATTTCTCTCTCTCTCTTTTACTCCCTTATTCTCTCTCTTATTCTCTAGTGCAGCGCGAGGCAATTCGTGTATTCCGTGCCTGCTGCCTATAGCTGTGTATTATACAAGTGTCTGTGTGTGTGTGTGTGCGTAAAATCTCCCCCCTCTGTAAGAGGGAGAGGAGTTTTGGTCGCCTCGGCGTATTTCAAGTCCAGCTCATACACACTCTTTCTGTCGCGCTGTATAGCCTCGCCGATGTAACTGCGAAATTCCACCCTCTCTCGTATACGTACAGCAGAGAGTGAAGTCGACGGCAGGAGAACGAGAGAGAGAGAGAGAGTCACATACACGCGCGCACACATATCTGCGTACATACAGCAGCAGCAGAGAGCAGCAACCCTTTCGTTCCCTCATTTCGTCCGTGCATTACCGCATCCTCGTCTTTCTTTACCTCGAGCTTCTCTCTCTCTCTCGTTCTCCCTCTATATAGCTGTATATATATGTGTATAGCGCGTTGGTGGCCGCGCTCGAGAGTAGCATCAGCAGCAGCAGCGGCGGCGGCAGAAGCTTGGATATAAAGGTTGTTCAAGCTCAAGAGACGAAGGTAGCAAACAGAGTTTACCAATGCATATATATGTGTGTGTGAGAGTGTCTGTGTGTCCGCCCGCTGCCGCTCTACTACGTCTGCGTCTGTGTCTATGTGTGTGCGCGCAAGCGAGTGAGGGTTTCTCGACCCTTGAGGGGGGTTGTGGCTAGCAGCATCTACCGAGTCCCTCGTCACCGCTACTTTCCTCTCTCTCTCTCTACTCTCTGTAGTCTGCCTGCTATATATATATACAACATATATACATCAGCAGCAGCAGCACTACTACTACTCTTTCGTCGTCGCTCGCCGAGCTGCTGCTGTTCTCACTCTACTCTTGGCTCTCTCTCTGTGGTCTGGTCTGGCCACCCCCGAGTGTACCAGTGCTCGCCTGCAAAACTAGCCTCTGTGCGCGTGTTTATGCGGTGGTGCTCTGGCTGGCTCGTTGCTACTGCCGCCGACGGCCATTTTACTCCCCTCTATCCTCCCCTGACCCCCTCGTGGTCTCTCTCTGTCTCTCTCTCTTTCTCTTTCTCTCCTCTTCTTCTTCTTCTTCGTCTCTCTCTCTCTCTATACTTACGTGTATATACCCCTTTTATACCTCGTCCAGCTTTTGCTCTCTCTCTCTGTCTCGCTTTGTACCTTGCGCGCCGTTAGCTGCTTCGTGCACATGTACACATAGAGCAAGAGAACATATACCCGCTAAAATTGTAATCCGACGACGGGACGAGAAACTCGAGGAGTCGGCCGCGCGCGCGTTACACTACTTCTTAAGCAACAGCAGCAGCAGCAGCAACTACTACTACGACTACCACTGCTCCTGCTCCTGCTTCCAGAGCTACGTATATACACCATCGTCTTCGTACTTACACTTCCTGTCGCCCTTATCCCTTGCAGCGCGGCAAGATTTTAGCCTTCGTCGGTGCAGTGCGCGTACACATAGATAGCAGCTACAGCTACTATATAGCTGCGAGAGCAGTGGCTGTGGCGGCGGCGGCGACTGGAATTTTGATCATCATCGAGAGCTTTATATACGTATGAATGCTCGGGATACGATGTAAAGGAGTATAGTAGCTCGACTGTACTGCCTCGCTATATAAATATACCCCATCGAATCTATTCCCTCTTTCCCTTTTTTTTTCTCTTTCTCCTCTTCCCCGGGTTACCAACCGATTTATTTATAAAATTGTCCTCGGATATTGGGATACTGTACGTCGGCCGCGCTTGAATGATTAATTACCAACCAGCTACTAACTGATCGAAGGAATAAGCACGTGCTCTCGGGGCGAGCTCGAGCTTGCAGGACGCGAGCTTCGTAATCTGTTTAGAGGATAGCACGCGCGGATAGCTGCAGCTCGCCTGAATAATGAAACGCGCACGAGGTTTATATATATTGCATCGCGATCGCGTCACGCGCGGGGTATGTCCATTTTTATACATTAATATTCGTTCTCGAATTATTCGGAGCTGTATTAATAGTAATGTAAAATTAATTCGATTCCATATTATCATGCCATTGGAAATTAATTTTTTATACATTATTTATATTATGTATCTATACGTGTGTGTGTGCTAGCCACGCTGCACTAAATATAATCAGCTGTGGATATAATCGAGCTCGTTTCGAAACAATTTCTCGTATTGTACATTATATTAATACGACTCTCTCTCTCTCTCACTCGCTCGTACGGTACCACAAAGCCGTGAAATTACCCTCTCTCCCTCCTACTCTCAATGGGCAATCGCGTATAAGGAGAGAGCGAATATAAGCCGGGACGGAAATCATAGCCGGCGTTAGGCACACTGCTGTACATATATAGCTATACGTGCGTTAAATTAACACCTCTTGGGTCCAGAGAAATCGTCTACGGGGATATCCCACAGCAGCAGCGACTCTCGTCATTTCCTCCTCGTACAAATTTAATATCCTCGATACTATCCGATTGGACACGGGGTACGTAAGAGGAGATACGGCATATCGGCGAGATTATATCCGTGCACGCATGTGCGTACCTGGACCATGCGAATTTGTATATACGTGCTTGGGTGTGTATACAGATAGAGATTTCGCGCGCTATATAATAATGGAGAATCGTCGGGTATGCGAGTACGGAGGTGCCTGTACATAGAGTCGTTTTGGGGGCTGCGGAGGGACGGGTGGCTCGCAGCTTTGCAAAATTGCCTCGAGGCTTTCTATACCTCGTGTGTGATTGTATATTATTACGATGATAGCCGGGACTCGTGAGCTTTTCTCTCTCTCTTTCGCAACTCGCGCACTCGAAGAGCCTCGAGCTTGTGTCTCGAGGCTGGGATAAGGATGAGTTTCGGATATGGGATATACTTTTTTATTATTACTATCTCTTTATTTATTGTTTATTTGATCATTTTTTTAGGATGTATAATCAATTGGATGTCGCACGTTGTGAAGATTTCACGCAACCAATCTGATTTGGTAAAGAGTCGAAGTCAGATCCTGCAACAGAAAATAAAAAAAATTTGATTAATTCACGCTTACGGCTTATATTTTATACAAAACAAATTATAAATGTATAACTCTAAGGTTTTATAAATCTACAGCGATAATTTACATAGTCCCAGGTCCGCGCGTGTCCAACCCTTACTCGTATGGACACGTATCTTCCGTTTCTTATAAATATTATACACGTATAGCATATACAACAACCTCACCGTAAGTAAGAAGAAAAAAAAACCCGTCTTCGGTGGGCTCTCGAACGTGTGCCAATAATTATCACGGAGGAAATGCGTACGAAGGCCGGCACATATATAAATACCATGCACGATGCTTATCGCGCGGGGTCGCTTCTTTTCCTGCAAACGACCTGGTGGTATATACAGCTCGAAATAATTTGTAGCCCGGCGCATTTGTCATCGTCGCGCGCGTTGGAAATAATTTCCAGGCGTAAATATTCTCTCGGGCCTGCAGCAGCAGCGGCCCGCCTCTCCGGTGTGTTGACACGTTCGGGACTGCGTCGCGCGTCCGGGGGCCAAGCCTCCGCCCGGAAATGGTCGGACCGGATCCTACGCGCGCCGTCGTCCACCGAGGACTGGTTCCGCGGATCGGGCTGGTTTTTCGCGTTTATTATATAGACTCGACCCCCTTAGCTCGCGTTCGGCTGTGTGTATTGTATGTATGTATGTGTATTATTACCGGTTGAGAGAGAGAGAGAGAGAGAGAGAGGGATTTATCAATTGTCAACGATTGAGCGTTTACGACGCAGTTACGCGTGTTTGCGGCCTAGCTAGCATGTACCGTATACCCCCGAGGCTAGTCCGTCGTGTTTCTCGTCTATACACATAGCTGCGCCGCGCGATGCTTTATGGAGTCACAGGGTGTAACACCATCATGGCGCACGGGCAAGCAACACCGGTCAGTTTTTCATTTGATATCCGTTCTATTCGTCGTTGTTACGATAAAATTCATCTATTCCCCGGGGCCGCGTCGACGTGTGTCGTTCAGTTTTACATACTTTTACAGTGATTTATCGATATCACCGAAATATTTATCATAATACGCGCGTATGGAAATTTATATAGGACGCGGAATCGTCGAGCTGCGATGTATAATAGTGTATACGTTTATTATAAAACGCGCGTGACCATTGTCGATCCATAGCGGCTTTCTTGCCGCGCGTCATAAATATGGCTGCTGCTGCTGTACACGATGCAGAAACTACGTACACAATAGTCGCGATGTGTATAGGTGACGCGTACACGTATGTATATCTCGCCATTATATTATGCTAACGCAAAAGTTTTCTTCTTCTCGCTTTCGTCGACCGTAAGAAATTTGTATACATGTACGCGGGCGCTCGAGTCAAGAAAGAGAGAAACAGAGAGAGAGAGAGAGGTTGGCGAGATGTTTATACATGCACTTCGCTCTCTCTCTCTCTCTCTCTCTCTCTCTCTTTGTACACACACATGTATGTAAACGCGACTTCGCGGGGGTGGAGGTTGTAGCAGAAAGAGAGAAAGAAAGAGGAGAGCGAGAGAAAGGGTTTCTTTTATTTATTTTTTTTTTTTTGCTGGCATTCGCGCGTCAATAGCCTCGGCAACTCGCATGGCGAGAGAGAGAGAGAGAGAGAGATAAGACGCGCGCATCGTTGGTCAATAACTACGTAGTACCCGCCGCGCGACGTTCGAACTTTTGCGTTTGAAGAATTTTTTTTTTTCAATATACCGCTGCAGCCTGCAAGTACGTGTGTGCGTGTGCGCGAGTCAGGTTGGGCGCCATTTTTATCAAATTATCCGCGACATTGAGCGTGTATGGAGTACGCGTATCTCGGCGTCTATCACAAAAGGGCGGATTTCAATTTTCGGCTTCGATCTCGAGTCGCATATGTACAGATGTTTCGCTCGTACATATACATACGAGCCACGTGCACGCCACACAGAGCCGCTACGGAAGATTGCGCCTATTTGCGTGCACAGGAACGCAACCCGATTTTTTTTTCTTTTTCAGTCTTCGCTTTGCCATTCCTACGACGAAATCTATACGGGATTAAAAAGGTTTGTGTATAAAAAAAGAGATCATCGCGACGCGCGAATTTCAAGGATCCCGACAACGAAACAACCCCCCTTTCTCGCGTAATACACGTCCTCGCGTGCATCGCACCGGAGCGTACTTACGACCTCGCACAACGATCCGTATGTATACCCACCTATATACATGAAATTAAAAATGCAGCCGTAGCTTTTATATAGCAGCCGCTGCCGCTGCTGCGAAGCGCACGAAGCGAATCTTAGGCCTTTGCCCGAAGCTTTTTCCAGTCCAGTGCCTTTTGCACTGAAATACATGCAGCACATTATATACATCTACATATCGATTCACAGTGAGTTGCGCTCTCTCTCTCTCTCTGCGTTTCCTCTCTCTCGCTCTCCTGCGCTCGTTGGCTCGTGGGCGTTGCTACGAGATGGACCCTTGTACGGATGAGGAAGGCTCGAGTGTCGCCGGCTTGGGCTCTTCACTTCACCGCTCGCAGTTCTCTCTCTCTCTTTACCTCTCGAATATATATACCAGCCAGGCGCGGGTGGTACATACAGCAGTTATACCCTGCGTACATATCTACCCAACGACGACGACGACGACGACTACTCTCTGCACCTCACTCTCTCTGCGCCGCGTACACCCCCGGCCCTGGGATAAAATCGTCGTCGTCGTCGTCGTCGTCGCTCAACCAAGCGTACGTTTTGATCTTGCAGACGAAGCGGAGAGAGAGAGCAGAGCCGAGCCGTACATATAGTAGTCGCGACTGTATGATATGCCAAGCGTGTATAGGTTTTCTCTCTCTCACTCACTCGCTCGCTAGCTGCTTTACGCCGTCGTGGTGGTAGTAGCAGCAGTCGATATCAAACCACGTATAAGGCTTGAACACGCGCTTTTGTTGAAATGCTATGAATTTTTACCGTTTCGAGCCGTATACACGTGCGCGCGAGTGGGAGGCTCGACGTTTTTCACCTTTCTTTCCTTTTTATTTTATTCGACTCTATAATACTCGACGTTTCCGTTTGACGCACAACGATTTATGTATGTTCGTTTCTTTCTTCGATCGATTTGTTTTTGCCGTTTTCCCGCAGTCATCGCCGCGTATGCGGTAAACGAGTATATTTAAAAAATCATCCGGTCAGAGATTCATCCCCTTTAGCGCCGTAGGTCAGGTACATCATCATCGTGTACCTAAATAAGTCATATCGGCGTGCGCGAGCGCGAGAACTGGACAATGGTCAAAACCAGTTGAAGGTGCGAGATACGGTAGGTGAAACGTACGTATATAGAGAGGGATGACCGCATACCAGTTTCACTGGTCCATATTGCAAATTATCTCGTTCTCGTTACGTATAGACACACGCGCAGATCAAGATCAGGTGTATATCGTGTAGCAACATAATAAATATATAAAAGTGGCCTTACTCGACAAGATATTACTGCGACATTGCGTTGTATAAATAACTTGGCGCTACATGCGGCACTTGTGCTCGCCGCACGTATGCTAATTCGCGCAAGCCAGTATTATTACACACACATGTATGTACTCTCACTCTCGCTCTCGTTCTCCTCGTATCCGGAAGCTGTGCAGGCTTCGGATTATTGTGTACGTGTTTTGTATAGCACGCGTACGTGCATGCGGGTCCCGACACCCGTTTGATGCGTATGCTCTGTGTGCGTGTGATCGATTCTATTAAAAAATCGAGGCTAAAATTGCGATTGAAATTTTTGTCGTTAGACGCGTCTATTGTTGATATTTTTTTAACATCTATGATTTGACATTTCTCTAAAATTTCTCTGTTAATCGTATTTTAGCATTGGAATGTACAAATAACTCAAAAAAATAAATAAATAAAGTATGGATTTAAAAAATCGGATGTAATTGGTACAATTTTTTGAAGAGGTAAGTGTTAGAATGCACTGAGAAAAAAATGCAATATTCGTGGTAATTGTGGGATATATTCAACGATTTTTTTAATGAAAAATTGATCCGTTACATAGCTTAAACAGTATTGAAGCCATTCAATTCTGATAAGTGAATTTTATTATATAAATTACGTGTTAATTAACTTTTTAACTTATGAATAACAGTATGAATGAACATTTTTTATTGAATTTTCTTAATAGCTATATTGAGTTTAACACGTTCATGGAATTGTAATACAGAAGTCTTGCCCTAAATAAATGTGGGTTTGAAGACTTATTGTTTGTTTGCATATCTTTCCGTATGTAACGTACAGCGCGGGCATGTGTGGTACAATTATGCATTGCCTCGGTGTGGTTTTTGTGATTACCCTTTGTTGCGTATTTTTTTGCAAATATTTCATCCTAATTTACCAGCACTGTGCTTTGAATTAATGAGACGTTTCAGATTTAATTTCAGGGTAAATATCTTTTCGCATACGTCACATGCGTGAGTGATACAATTATGTACCGAATCAATGTGGGTTCTGAGATAATTCTTAGTTAAGAATTTCTTTTCGCACGTATGACATGCGTTAGCGGCAATACCATTATGCAGGAAATCGATGTGATATTTGAGTTTATACTTTGTTGAGTATTTTTTTTCGCAAATATCACATGCATGCGTGATACCATTGTGCACCGAATTGATATGTTTGCGAAGATTAAATTTGTTTGATAAATTCTTTCCACAAATATCACATGGATGCGTGATTTTATGATGCTTCGAATCTATGTGCCTTTTGAGATTACTTTTGTTTGCGAATTCCCCTCTTGCCACACGTTTTGAATGCATTAACACCGTTGTGCATCCAGTCAATATGAAGTTTTAGATTAGCCTTTTCTTTAAACTTCTTCCCACATCTATCACATTCGTATGTAACACCATTGTGCGTCGATTCGATGTGGATTTGGAATTTTCCGCATACATCACATACACATGTGACCCCATTGTGCACCGAATCGATGTGGGTTTTGAGATTAGTTTTAAGTGAAAATGACTTTCTGCAAACATCACATTCAAGTTTGACACCATTATGTTTTCCATCGACGTGTTTTTTGAGACCAAATTTTTGAGTAAATGATTTGCCGCAAATATCACATGCATATCTAACGCCATTGTGTGCGGTATCGATGTGTCTTTTAAGACTACCTTTTTGTGAGAATGACTTACCACATACATCACATGCATATGTGGCTCTATTGTGTACTGAATCGATGTGTTTCTTGAGATTACTATTACTTGAGAATGTCTTTTGGCATATATCACATACGTAAGTGATTCCACTATGCACCGACTCGATGTGGATTTTAAGATTATACTTATTTGAATATTTCTTTGCACATATTTCACATGCTAGGGTTGTATTGCTATGCATCGCACCCATGTATTTTTTGAGATCATGATCTTCGTTAAGTTTTTTTGTAATTCTTCTTTTTTTATTTTGTTCGACAATTATAGGGTCGAAATTCAAATTCGATCCTTCTGCAGCATCACCCACGATTTCTTGTTTTACTACTACTGCAGGATCTATATTAATTTTGTTTTGAGTTTTACAACCATCACTATATTCGATATCTCGCGAATCATCTTCAATTTTCTGAACTGATGATAAATTAATGTTGGGCTTGACGTCTTGGCATTCAAAAACTATTTTCAATTTATCATCGCGTACAATATCATGATTTCCTTCACATTTCCGAGCGGTAGGCATCTGTCGAAAATGTAAATGTATAAGTTACACACAATTACAACTTACGCAAATATAATTATCAACACTTACTGAATTTTCTGGCAGATGTGGTAAGAGTTGGATGTTCTTAAGATCGGGTTTCTCGTCAATCATTTCACCATCATTTTCAATGAGTGGTGCATCACAAGGCTCCTCTTTCACTCTGAAATAACCTCAATGAGATCAAGTCATGTGTTGTCATGTATTTATCATCTCAAAAAATGAAAATTACTTGATACAATGGTCAATGGATTCCATATTTCTCGCTTCGAAATTTCGTCAACAATTAGTCGTCGGCACTTCCTGAGATGATTTTACTTCTCTAACTAACTCAACACGAAAATACTGTGCGGGAGAGCGATACACTGTGCTCGCTATATATTTCATACTGTGTCGATGCGAAGAACTTTATGTTATGCGCGACCAGCTTCGCATTATAGTCCACGTGTAGCGTAGCGCTATCATGGCATTCACGGCGAAACGTTGCGTGTGGAGAATCTCATGCATATTGTGCCTTTCGGGAATCGCGACGTAAACAACGGAACGAACACAGCTTCATATGCTCTTCGACAGATTTAAGTTGAATTTAGTATTATTTACAGATCATTTCAACATGCGTACATTACAATTTATCAATATAAATGAAGCAAAGCCAAGAAATTATAGTTGTAACAACAAAGAAACTATTGTATGGTGAACAAGAATAGTTTCATAAAAAATTGCTGTAACAGAGAAATTTTTGTGTAAATCCTTAGGTTACTAAGAACGTATCTTAAGTATTTTTCTCACTGAATCAATGCGCAAATTCAATTATTTTTTACTCAATCACAGAATAGTTTAGATTTATTTTGGCAATGTCAAACCGGAAATAAATAGTCATATTTACATAGAGACGCGAGTTTTGGTTCATTGGAAGACAAAAATAGCTGTTGACAAAATTCATATCCAAATATTCCTCGTTCCCAGGTTTTACCGTGTTTCTGGGACTTCAATGAACGATCATCAACATCCATTATAAGCCCTGGTAAAAATTCTTAACTTTAATATCGACTTGATGACCGATAAATGACCTTTCAAGATGTTGTCAAGGACATCGTCATTAATCTGATTGTTTTCAGCGATTTTCCTGTTACAATTATGTTACAATTATTGAGTCAATTGTTAATTGTTCAATCACTTTACGATACCGTACGATGATACCGTTTCGAGCATCCGCCGCTAGATGTCGAGTACCTTCACATCGTAAATCCGCAAGTGGCGAAGTCGAAATAATTGTATATAAATCAAAGCCCGAAATAAATATAACATATAAGGTTATCTGATTTCTTTCTTTTAATTATCTCGCGAATCGCAATCGAAGGAATCAAAGACAAAAAAAACAACACCAAGGATTATAAAAATCGTCGACGCACCGACGTTGGAGCATCAGCCTCTCTGTATATCATCATACGATACTTGCGGAGTTGTTGCAGCAACGCCACGTCGCACGAGTTGCAGTTGGCCAAGGGTGGGTGTGTGCGCGGTGCAGTCGTGTTTGCGCGTGGGTGCACCGCCCCGTCCTCCTCGGTTATTATTAATTAGTATACGTGCGTAATCGTAAATCCATCGCGCTCGCTCGCGCCGCAGGGGCAAGGAGTACACGTATATATATACCTATACGTCTATGGAAAAAGGGAAGCAGGAGTGAAAAAAAAAGTTCTCTCTTCTTCTTCTTTTTTTTTTTGCGCTCAATGAGAGCTCGCGGCAGGGGGTCCCTGCGCACAGAGTGGATGGCTATAAGGTCAGCCAAACGTAAACGAGAGAAGAGCCTCGCTCTCGCAGGAGGCTCTCGAGGCTAGTCGCGGGGGTGGATGGTTGGTTGGGTTGGTTGGGTTGGCGACGCTGTCTCGACCTGAAGAGGTACGCTCCCGCAGGCCCTCAAAAAAGGGGGCTGCAGTAGCAGCGCGTGTACAACACACTGCGCGCACGACGCGGGGTCGAAGACACGAAACTCTCCCTCGTCGTCGTCGCTTTTTTTTTCCTTTTCTCTCTTTCTTTTCTACGTCGTCGTTGTACCTTGCGAGGCTCGGGCTCTTATATATTTCAGCAGAAAGACCATGAGCCACTGCATCCTACACACGTATACATAGCCCATGGCTGCAGCTTAGAGAGCTCCCTTAATTGGGTCCGCCATTTTCGAGGCTGCCCGACGCTCTCTCTGTTCTCTCTCCAATTTATCCGTCTAAGCGTCCACCCCCTTTTCTGCCGCTGCCACTGCTCGGGCTACAACACACACACAGACGTACAGAAGGGTTAGCCATAGTATACGCGGCGCGGCTATATATATATACCGCTTCTCGCTTTCTCTGGCTACAACTTGCCCTTTATATCACTACGTATGAGTGAACCGTCGCCCGCGCCACCGCGTTATACTGCAGCTTTGCTTTTGTTTTCCTCCATTTTGAATTTATGATGTGTCGGGGACTTGACAAAAAACTTTGGTCATTAGTGGAATAGTACACACTTTGGTACGTATGTGTCTGTGTCTGTGTGCATGCACAAGGCAGCAGCCAGCCTGCAGGAGTGACTCGACGACGACGAGGGGGAGGCCCGGCCGGGATCTATGCTTGGCACGCGCGCGCTCGGCCGAGCCGACGAATGAAAAGCACAAGCATTCATACGTACACACACTTACTCGTGGTCGTATAGTATCACGTAAAATCCGAGATATTTCGAGTCAAAATCACGAGTGAGAAATTATGCATATCGCGGGGGTACGTATAACACAGCGCATGATATACATAGAGCCCCGGAGAAGAGATTGAAATTGCCGCGCGCGCGTACACAAATGAGATCATACTTACATATATCGCGTTAAAAAATTGTGTTATATTTTTAAAGCGTTTATAAAAGGACGAATTTACGTATACACGTGTGTTTTTGTACGCTAATCGCATTTTGATAATAATTTCAAGGTAAATAAAACTTCGTTTGGGTCCATATATAGGAACTTAACGAGACGTACGAATGACGCCTGTGGCTTCTCTCTCTTTATAATGTATGAATGGCGATGATGACGATGACGACGATAATGCTATATGCACGTCGAATCATCCTGCGCTACTTATATAATATGCGTTTAACCCGCACACGTCGGTGTACCAAAGAAAGAAGAGAGCCAGAGAGAAAGAAGTACACATGACAATTATTCGACTGTCGAGCTCGTATCTGATTTTCACCCGGTACTGCCGCTGCTGCTGCTGGATGCGCTACATAGTTCGTAAATACGTTAACTCAATTACACGACGTTGGAGCGAGAGAACGTATAACATATATACCTGTATATATTTATCGAATTAAAGGAGCAACTCGTCGAGACGAGGAAGAGAGAGAGACGCGAAGCAGCAGCAGCCAACAACGGCGCGGTGGCAGTGCGAGAGTAATAAAGGGGAAAAAAACAGAATGTACCGAAAATTCGTCTCTCTCTCTCTGGGTTACACCTGCAAACGTACACGTACGGTACAGGTATATATACGGGATAGGAGACGTATATATAGGTACGAGAGCTACGCTTTAGGCTTTCGAATCTATATATATCCGAAGGTGTATACGGTACAACATCGGCGTAGCTCGGCAAAGTTACGCGTCGTACAGTTCTCTCTCTCTGTATATATCTATATACAGCAGCAGGTATATAGAGAGCCGTGAACCGCAGTAGCTCGGAGTCGCTTTGCATCGAAAACTCGACGACTCGGTACGAGCGACGACGACGAGCGAAGAGGACGAATGACGAACGACGAAGCTATGCCGCGGCACAGGCAGCTATATGTACATATACGATACACCCACCCACACACACACATACACATACGTATATATATACGTAGAGAACGAGCGAGGAGAGCAGTAGGATTAATTTGGCAAATTGAACGTTCTTCCATCGAGTCCGATAATTCGGTACAGCGCAGCGGCAGCCGCACGAATTTCCTCCTCTCTCTCTCTCTCTTCCACCGAGTAAACGTTGACGTCGTAGTATAGTCGTCGTAGTCGTTGCCTTATGGCCTAGGCGTGTGCACCCGCAGGTGAGTGTCGCGCGCTTCCCTCTGCACACATATACTATACTATACTTGCAAGCACGAGCTTTGGATGTACGTATGTATGTGCGTGGGCGTGTATACACGTGAAAGAGAGAGAGAAGCTACTTCCTCTATTCGTGCTGCCACAGTAATCGAATTAGCTTACCCATTTATATATATGTGCACGCGTGGATGTGTGTGTATGTACGCTATAGGTACCTTAAACTCGCGAGGATATTGCTTTTATCGCCTGATTATATAATATATTACTTGTAAACGTTTAGCCCGTGCATATACCGTATGTACCAAAGCGATAATTGTTTCAAATAGCGTCCCTCTCTCTCTCTCTCTCGGTGCGATTGAATTTAAAGATTGCTCGAGCGGCAGTCGGGGGCGAGAAGGCATGGCTAGAGGCGTTTTCTTATTTCCTAATCCGCGAGGAAATTAACGAGTCGCGGGAGGAAGCGACGCCGTACACGCGCGCTTTCGCTATTCGGCTCGTAGTACCGCGGCAGCATGAGTTTATGTGTGCGACGGCTCGCGAGGGCGGTACAGTTGCGAGCAAGAGATCAATCGATTGATTGATTGATTTTTTAATTTTTTTTTGTTGTCTTAGTAGAAATGCTTGATATTAGTGTGGGCTTAATGAACGAAAGATTATCGTTTAAAATGTTTTAAAATAGCAGTGACATTGATTGACTAAAATTATATATTATTGTATGTATTAAATATTCATGACTTGAAAATAACGATTCTATTCGTTGAAAAAATTTAAATTAGTTTTCAACCTATTTCAATGCGATAATACTACTTTAAACCTTTACCACTAGATGGCGAGTCCTTCGTCAGTAAACCTGCAAGTGGCTAAGTCAAAATAATTGTATAAGACAAAATACGGGTTTGGAAAAATTCAATAATAATTATTTTGCTGTAAGGATAAAATGTAAAAAATTAAAAGTAACTATTGAACGTATGTTTTAATGGTAATTCGTATGAATTTCATATAGTCAAAAATAATCATCAAACAACCCTCTACCTTTATAAGATCATAAGAACTTGGAGAAAAAAGTTACAATTTTGGTTCGTATGATGCCAATTCTAATGACCCTTTTACGTCCAAGAAACTTTGTCCGAAAACAAGCCATAAAATATCGAACATTTCTACCGTGGGCATGGCTTCGTACTTTTTATTGTTACGCATAATTGTTCGTAATTTATCAGATATCTTTCACGCGGTATCGCTTATTACACACATTACGCACAGAACCGAGATGAGAAATTTCACGGGGCTCATATACATCGTCGTGCTTTGTACGTAACACCGAGCTCGCGCGCAGATGCATAAATCATTGTATCGGCTGCAAAACTCCCCGCGATACACATACAC
The DNA here is from genome assembly GCF_000599845.2 of Trichogramma pretiosum. Classification (NCBI taxonomy): domain Eukaryota; kingdom Metazoa; phylum Arthropoda; class Insecta; order Hymenoptera; family Trichogrammatidae; genus Trichogramma; species Trichogramma pretiosum. Next base: position 436,329 of record NW_019641638.1, on the reverse strand, counting down.
GCATCCTGTGTGTGCAGCACCGAAAAAAACGGGCCAGTGAAAAATTTCAAGGCACGGAGCGAAATTTTTAAAAAGCACACACAACAAAACTCCCCCTTTTCAGCTTTTTTCCTTTTCGAAAAAAAGAAGTCAGAGAAAGAGAGAGAGAGAGAACCCTTTCCTGTTGTGCCTTTATCACACGCTCCGTTGTAATATGTTTATATACGTATCTGTACGAGAAAAAAAAAAAGAAGAAGCTATCCTAGTATTCCTGGCGCATCCAGGAGCTCTCTTCGCACAAATACACACGTACGTACGTACCCGCCAAAAGGGGAGACAGCCAAGTGTCTCTATATACGTAGTACTGGGCGAAAATCGAAAAGAACAGAGAGAAAAAAAGGGATGGCCTAATGAAACATAAATAACGCAACCGAACGAACCCGTGTTATATAGGTATATGCGCGTCGTGTGTATAGGCAGCTTCGATCCATCATCGATTAGGCCCTTATAAACGTATACGCGCGATACATACGTATATCGGGCGCCAGAAAAGAAAAAAAAAGGGACGGTCAAACTCTCTCGCGAGTTTGTGTATATGTAGCAATGTACGTGGTACGTCCCAGCCCCCTTTGCTCTCTCTCCCCCCTTCAATACCGTTCACCCCACCTCCCTTTTCATTTTTTATCGTAAAAACGACGATGCGCGCCTAGCCCCCTACCCCCCCTTCCACTTTCTCCTATGTCATTTTCCCCTAGGCCTCGATGTGTCGCGCGATCGGCGCGGCGTCCTAGAGAATTTTTGTACACACACACACACATATATACAATCGTATAGAATAACTAAGGATAAGGGTCGCTGCAGTACCGACCACTCGTGCTTCATTATCCTGCCAGACTAGGGAGCAAATATCATCCTAGACGAGGACGCGCGTCGGTAAGTGTGGGTCTCTGCAGAAATACAATGGCATCCCTTGTTGCCCTTTTAACACTCGATGCATCGCATCGTCGCCCCATGCATACGTAATAATAACGACTGTAAGTGGATAATTGTATACATTGCGTACGATAATCGCTACGGGCGAGTCGCGAGCTATTATACAGCCCGCGTCGTAAGTATATAGCAAGAGAAGCCCGAAGAAGACTACACCCGCACCCGCGCCCGCGAAAGTAAGAAGAAAGTCGAGCAAAGTGTGACTGTTTTATGAATGTGGCCCGCAGACTTTTCTTCTCTCTCTCTCTCTCTCTAGATATCTCGGCCGAAAGATGTGCATGTATATATATATATGAGTAAACCGTCCTGGCTCGAGTCAGCTCTCGTCATTTCCCTTTCACTTTTCCCGCGCGCTGCTCTCTCGTAGCTATATATATCTATATGCTTCTCGCGCGCACGCGAACTCTTTACTTTGCCTACTCCGCGTCGCGCGTCGTCTTCGTTCTTCCGCAGCAGCACCTACACACACATATATATATATATATATATCAACGATATATAGACTCTCTTTTTCGCTCGCTCGCTCGCTCACTCACTCTCTCTTGACGTATCACCGAGCTGTCTGTGCTCGACACCTTCTAGGATTTTCCCATTAAATTTTCCTCCGACACTCGAATCTATCACTCACTCTCTCTCTTACTCCTCTTCTTCGTCTCTTTGAGAAAAAAAAAGGTAAAAGAAAAAAAGGTTAAGCGATCTGCCGCAAACTCAGTGAGTGATTTTCCTCTTTCATAGCGCATATATATAAGTCAGGTATATACTCGCGTCGCTATATACGTATATATTGCCCATCGATGCACCCGAGATGGAGAGAGCGAGAGAGAGGCTGAGATCTCGTTTTTGACCTTTATAATTTCGCCGACGGGCATTAAGCCAATCAATATCATCGTGATTATAAGCGTTCATTTACGCGATATTCGACTTAGGACGCGGCGAGCAAATACGCATATGATATAAGGGAATCGCGTGTGTACATAATTCCGAACGTTGCTGTGTGTGTGTGTGTGTGTGTAAGAACGAGCTCGAGCGGGTGGGCGGACGGGCGCGCGCGCGCGCGCGGCTAGTTCAAATATCTACGCGCGTAGTTTCGCCAGATGAGCGAGACTACTCTCGCCTTTACCTCTACACGCGTACGAGTGTACACGTGTATTCTATGTTCATAGGTATTTCTCTCTCTGCGACCCTTTGGCCAAATGTTTGCTCGGATAATAAAATCGGAGCTAATTTGCAGCGTTACTACAGAGAGAGAGAGAGAAGCGCCAATATTAAGATATATATCGTACGCACACACACTTGCACAAATGTACATTATGAGTGTCTTTATCGGCTGACAAAAAAAGCAGCGGAACGAAACGGACCGTACGTGTGCGAGTGCGTATGGGCATCTCTCTCCCCCGCGCGCACAAACAGAGGTAATAAAAAGCTGCGGAAAAAAGGGCCATCTTGTCCGCATAAAAAAACACGCGCACGTACACGCGTTAAATTGCCGCATTTCCCCCGCGTACGTATATGTATGTATGTGTGTATCCTCGAACCACCGCCGCACCACGATGCAGGGCAAAGAAGAATATATATAAAGAAAAGGAGAGAAAAAAAGCCCCGAAGAATACGGAAGAAATTTATCATGGCATCTGTGGTCTGCGGAGAGGAGCAAAGCAAAAAAGAGAGAGAAAAAAAAAGTAAAGTAAAGGAAAGAGAAGAAAAGTATATCGCTCGTCCAGTATGGCATATAAGCAAAGCGCAGGCAGCTAGCTCGCCGGTTAGTAGCAGCAGTAGCTAGAGGTATATACGTTCATTTTTCAGAGAGCGACGGCAGCAGGCAGGCAGCAGCCGCGTTATGGCAGTAGTAGTAGTAGTAGTAGTAGTAGTACAGCAGAGTCCGAATCATGCAAATGTTGCGGGGGGCATCTGGCAACAATGGCTGCTGACTACCCACTACCACCACCACCACCGCCACCACCACTGCTGCTGCTGCTACGACTACTATGACTACGACTACTACACGCGCTATATCCCCCTTACTTTAAAGGGCTTTCTGAACTTTGCAGGCAGGCAGGCAGCAGGGAGTATAGAAGTAGTCGTAGTAGTATATAGTAGTAGTAGTAGTCAGAAGGAGGTGGGAGCTATCCGCCGGCCATACGAAACGTTGCCGGAGCAAAGAGAAAGAGAGAGAGAGAGAGAAAACCCACTCTACTTGGCTCTGATAAGGGTGGACAGGCCACGATCGATTAGACTCTCTCTCTCTCTCTCTCCCTCTCTTTATGCTGGCAAGCTACTATAACTACTATCTTCTCTTTCTTAGCTTTCTCTCTCTCTTCTCTTACTCTGGTCTTTTGCGTGCTCTCGCTTCGTGTATAGTCAGCCTTAATTCTCTTTCCTCCTCTCGTCTGTGTGTCCGTGTATATGTGCTCTCTCTCACTCTCTGTACGTCGGAGCTACTACAAGCTTCGAGGCTTGTGCTTTTGTCTGGGAATTTAGTCTTGGGCAAATAAGAGAGGTCCGCTCGCCTTTCGCGTCTTATATATACGTATATATACGTTAACACACACACACACAGAGCTCGCGCAAGCTAAAACCTCGGGTAGAAATTTATGGCATCCCTTGTATAGTAGGCTTGTAGGCATGGCAAAAGAGAAAGAGAGAGAGAGGGCTCGCTGTATTTTTGCGCGAATTAATTATTAGTTTATGTATTAAGAAAGATTACGTAAGCCTTGTGCGACTTGCACAAGGATTATGTGGACAGAGTGAGAGAGAGAGAGAGAGAGAGAAAGACAAAGAGAGCCGCTGCTAAAGGAGTTGACGGGGGGGTCGGGGGGTGTATGGCAAAGACGAGGACGACGACGACGAGTAACAGAGGTGCAGTGCACGACGTAAATCATCGGTCGAAACTTTCGCTGCTGCTGCTGCCGCTGCTACTAGTACTGGTGCTCCAACACGATATCCACTTAAATGAAGTTCTAGACCGCTTCTCTCTGTCTCTGTCTCTTCCGTACTGAGTATGGTACATATATATATATAGAGTAACATTAGCAGCAGCGCCTTGGATGGTGGTAGTGGTAGTCCGGTGTCCGCGCGCGCGTAAGCTATATAGTGACAAAGGCCACACCACCACCGCGAGGCACTCGATACTCGCTCTCTACTACTGCCGCTGCTGCTGCTACTGCTGGCCAAAGAGAAACTTGACGAAGGGCCAAGAGAGACAGAGAATATGTACTGTAGATACTTTCCTTCTCTCTCTCTCTCGCTCTGTAGTCATATCAGCCTAACTTCCGAACTTGCGCCAAAAGCTTCCAAGGCGCTACAACTATGGGTACACTTCTATACTGCTATGCTTTTACTCTCCTTCGAGGCGCTCTCTCTCTCTCTCTCTCTCCGCGGTATGTGCCTGCCTGCGCTTGCTTCTAGACACACACACATACACAGCATACATATATACACACCAAGGCAGAGAGAAACTCCACTCGCGGTTTTCCTTTCTCTCCAGACTCTCTCTCTCGCTCTGAAATATACTAAAAGGGTGGCGTGGCAGCAGCAGCGAAGCTCCTGTATATATAGGAAGCAAGCACGAAGAAGCCGAAAGGGTTCGTTCGTTCGTTCGTTCGTTCGTTGGCTGCCTTGGGAAGCTAAACTCCACGACACCTAAAACTGCCTTTTACTCGGGCTGGGAAATTAAATTGCCCGCGCGCGCGTAGACTCCCGAGCGTATATATATCGACGAAGAAGCGATACATCGTGGATGATGTTGCTGCTGCTGCTGCGAATTTTGACCCTAATAATACGTACACGCACGTCTCGCGTGAAATTACGTAATCACGAAGAAAAAAAAAATCGAGCCGTAGGGCGAATACCGTCCCGGAAGAGAGCTAAAAAAGATGAATAAACGAAATGAAACGAAAATAGGCGTACCGATGTATCCGCGCACACGGTATCTGCGGGAAATCGAATCGATGCCATGCAGATATGTACGTGTATATAAATACGTGTGTGAACGCGCAAAAAGAGGAATACGTATACAGCAATCGGATGATGTCATCCGTTACATTCGTTTCCCAACTCATCGATGCGGATCTTCGGCTGCCGTTGCTCGTATTATACGTTACGCCTAGAGGCTCTCTCGGGCAGCAGCAGCAGCAGCGGCGGCGGCGGCAGTGGCAAAAAAGCTGCCTGTATGCAATTTTTCGCTCGAAAATTCTTATTTCGCAAGAGAGAGAGAGAGACTACTCTAGTCGTCTTCGCGTATGTATATGTACATATAATAAAACAATAAAATCACGCTGTCGCTGGTGCAAGGAATTTTCATATTTCCATTGTGCGTATATGGGTGCGCGACATCATATATTAAATTCCAGACGTCGTCGTTGTAACTCTTTTTGTCTATATACGCCGGGCCCTTTTTCTCGTTTACAATATACGTCTCTTTGGCTTTTTCGACGACAAAGGAAAAATCTGCAATTATTTTTAAGAAAAATTTCGCCACACACACGCGCGCGCGCGCATCCGTGCAGCGCAACGCCAGCGATCCATAATGCAAGCGAGCGCAGAAGAGCACAAATCGGTACAGTTTGTTTGTTTGCTCCTCCTTTTTTTTTTTTTTTTTGCTCTTGTATCTTTTCTCCGACCAGTGCTGTACTACGTATAGCCGAGCAGTATACAGTTGCAGCAGCGTCGAGGAAACAAGGGCAATAAATATCTAATGGCATTTCTAGCTCGAGTCACGTATATATAACTGTAGTTATTCATTTGCTTCTTTCTTCTGTTTTTTTTTATTCCTTTTTTTTCTACTCGACAGCAGCAGGATAAGCAACAACACACGGATGGCACATTTGGTCACGAAGAAGAGCCATTGTCACGACACGGATACAAAACCCAAAAACACTTTTCCAGTTCGATCGTCATTTGTCTCGTTATATTTATTTTTTTTTTCGCAGTAACAGCAACAGCATCGACGCACCCTTTTTTTTCTCCATATATTTCAGAGCCTAGCTCTCTCATTGTAACCCGCGAAAGTTGAGTGTCGCACGTATAATTCGGATTTTTAACCCTTTAAAAAAAAAAAAAAAGGAAAGTCGTGTAGTGCGCCAAGGGGTCACACGTACGTTGCACATACACATACGTACGACCTAAGCGGAGTGAACGCGCCGCGACGTGAAATGAAAAAAAAAAAAAATGCACCAGAGGGGATTACATCAGGGATTTTGGTTGCTCCGCTCTTTCTCTCGCTCGCGCGTTCTCTCCATTTTTTCTCTCTCTCTCTCTCTCTGCCGCCGAGAGAGCCCGCCGAAGCAAAGCGGATTTTCCGATTTCGATGGATATAGAAGTCGTGAGAAGATATGGCAGGTTCGGCTGTGCCGACGAATTAGTAGCCCATTGTATATCACGCGCGCGCGCCTGGCACTACGACGACGACGACGACGAGCTCCGAAGCTATACACACGTATATATTATACGGCATCAACAGTGGCAGCAGCAGCAGCAGTGGTAGTAGTAGTTATAGGTATAAGAGGTATAGCCGACCACCCCCGCGTGTACATTCACGTGACGTTGCATATTAAGTTTCGCCGGTTTCGACCCTTTAACTTCTCACTCCCTCTTACTCTCTCTCTCTCTCTCTTTGTCTATCCTTTAAACTCGAGAGAGAGAGCACGAGGGCCAGCACACGTACGCGGACTACGAAGGCAACAGCAGCATCACGTGAACGTAACACCGGCTCGCGCCTCTCTTCGAGGAGGAAAGTTAATGCTTATGAATACTTTGCAGAGAGGGCGAGAGAGAGGGAGAGAGAGCGAGACAGGCCATGGATTTGATGTATTTTAGATACGTGCCCTTAACGGATGCTAGTTCCGCACGCCGCACGCGTATATAGAGCCGTGACGTTTATTAGTTCTGATTTCTCTCTTCTATACGTCCGGGCGAGCCTATTTGCATTATTATAACGTCGAATGAATTTATATGCACCGTAGCGCGTGTAGCGCAAAATGAATACCGAAAAGTCACACGGGCTAATTAAAAAATGATATTTTGCCGTTTTCGTAATATTATATCCGGTGCCTATACATAACCGAATGTACGATATGATATAGATACCGACACAGATGCATACCCATACAGGGTGTGTTTGTTTGGACAACGATATTTTCTCTCTCTCTCTCTCGGTGAATCTTCTTTTTTTACGCGCCGTGTACTCGTGTGATGTTCCGTGGGAATCGGGCCCTTTCGCTCTCACTCCGGCTCTCGATTTCTATAACGTGCCTATAACTTTTTATAAGGTATCGATCAAAAATATATTAGTATCCGAAGTGACGGTGCGAAGTGTTTTGTCGAAAGGGGTGTGTGTGTGTGTGTGTGCGTGGATTCGAGAGACGTTATATACATATATCTCCTGGGGTGAGAGGCAACTACTTTTTTTTCACTATCATCGCGCTAAAAAAGAAAAGATGAATTCTTAGGGGCTGTACGTATGGATAGAGAGAGAGAAAGAAGTGAAAAGGTAGCATGACATACCTGCACCGAACTAAGAGAGGGATAGGGTTAAGGGGGTCTCTCTCTCTCTCTTGGCTCTCTCGGCGACTCATCTCTCACGCAACTGCGAAAAGTATTAATCGTAAAAAAGGAATCGATGCGTGTGTGCTTGTGTGTGTGCGAACTCGAGAGGGGTCGACGTAGCCTGCCGACGTCCTTCGCGCGAGGAAATGAAAGAAATCGAGTAAATTAATGATTTAGCGGTGTCAGTGATGCCGTTCGGGCTGCGTAATGCTCCGGCTCCCTTTTCCACATACCTCCTTTTTCGTGTTTCTCGACAAAAATCAACTTGTCTCTCGGTTCCCCGGAACGTGTGTAAATAAGGGCCGCGTCGATCCCTCGAAAGCCGGTATTACTACGCGAGCGAGCGAGATGCTCCCTTAATGGTGGAAAATATAAAATTAATATACCTGCATTGTGTACACACCGATGCCGAGAGTGAGAAATTTCACGTTTCGAAAACCGAGAGCGAGAAATTGATACCCGAAGCTATATTGCCCACTGCGACGAGTGATGGATGTACATCTAATTGTAAATAAAATTGTTGGCCTTTAGGAGAGTGTGTGCGCCCGCCCGCGACGCGCCGAGGTAATTTTCAAATATACGAGGAGATAAAAATAAAAAAAAATAAATAAAATAGATAAAATAAAATAAACGCGAAGCGAAAGGTTATTCTAGGTCCCTTCTTTTTTCTTACCCAACTCGAGGATCGCAATAGCGTTATAGTATAGTATATCCCCGAGAGGATAAGCGAAGTAGACTCAAAAATTGAAGTTCTCTCGGGTGCACGCTAAGAGAGAAAGAGAGAGATAGGGATGGAGCTAGATGGAGAGAGAGTGACCATCGGGTTGTATCGCGTGCGTTGTAGTCGCGCGCGCTGTATAAGGGACCATCTCCAGGGAGCAGAGGCAGCACAAGATGCTCGGGAAATTCGAATTTAAATTCAAATTTTCGGCCGACGAGCTGCTGCTGATACCGCGCGGCGTCTTGACTCTTCGTGTGTCTGTGTATATTTGCTGTTTTCTGCTTCTTCTACTTTTTTTTTCTACTTTGATCGCGCGAGATTAGGACGATTGAGATTGTTTTCCATCGCAGGAGAGAAAAAAAAAATACGAGCTGCGATTCCTTATTCCATATTTGTATTCAAATGAAATGTATACAAGCTATATTTTCATAGTTTCTATAAAGAAAAGAAAAGGAGAAGGTAGATGAAATGAAAATATGACGATCTGTCGGACACATTTGACAACGACGCCCGACAGACGCACGCACTCGTCGCGCCATTAGGCTCGTGTAGGCACGCGATGTACGCGTGTACGTATGAAAATGTCCTTTCCAGAGCTTTTTTCTCGCTTTCACAATATATTTCTCAAAATGGCCAAATGTCTGCTGCCGAAGCGTCCGGAAAACGTGCGGTATACACATTTCCTCTCTCACCGCTACATCCATTAGCGCAAGTCGCGACGAGGAGTATTTGTATACATAATATACTGTGTACACTACTGTACATAGCTCGACGAGCGATAGAAAAATTTCTTCAACGTGTATAATACACAACGCCAGCATACGTATGCGTTCTTGAATATATAGATTTTGTTTACTGTACGCAAGTGTACCGTATATATTCGCGGGTGGGTCTCTCTTTCTCTCTCTCTCTTTCCTGCAACGAGCCACCTTCCAGAAAGGTATATAACAAGTTTTCCTTCGCTCGCTCGCTCGCTCGCTCTCGTCTCTCTGGAGAATCACGTTTAACAAGGGCCAGTGCGAAGAAGCAACTTCCTGTAACAAGGCAGCCAAGAAGCAGATAATGCCAGACACGCGCGCGGCGCTCACTACTACTACTACTACTACTGCTGCACTTACCGCGAGAGTAGCAGCGGCGGCAGCGCCTAAAGAAAGTCTTTATTAGCATATGCCCGCGTACGTTACAAGACGTACACGGGGCAAAAGGGCCACAAGGGTAGTCTCTATATCCGACGAACGAGTTTTGCGCGCGTTCGCTTCGAGCCCTACAGGCAGAAAGAGAGAAAGACAGACGGATAGCGGCGAGCAGCAGTTTTCTCCTTTATTTTTCAATTATCCTGCGCTTCCTGATTCTTCACGCAATGGGCGGTATATGGGACAAGTTAAACGTACAGGCGTATAGTTGAAGGAACTCCGTTCGACTGAGAGAGCTTTTAAGGCGAGGAAATTATAATAATTTTCCGTATCGCGAAAACACGTTTTTTTTCTCTCTTGACAGCGAAAGGGAGAAAAAGTTACACGAAACGTGCGACACGTCCACCATTTTAGGGCACTCAGATCGCCACCCTCGTATAAAGCTCGCGAGCACAAAAAAGGAAAAAAAGAAATAACACGCGTTTGGCATTTAGAAGGACCAAACAGACGATACAAAGAAAAAAGTGCCCACGTCGACATCGACAGCAGGCGGTATGTGTAACGACCAATCGCTGCCCTCGCTCACAACATCACAGACACATATATACACACACAGAGCACGTACAAACTAAGAGAGACGAGGGTGGCTTCGAAAGCTGCTGACCAAGCGTCATCCAGTCCAATTTTCTCGATTGCCTCGCCGCGCGCCATTCCCCCGTTTCTTATAATAGATACGGTGCTGCTGCTGCTGCTGTGCAGTGAGCAGTAGCACCCCCGTTTTTGCTCGACCGCCGCCGCACGGACACTACTCTCTCTTCTCTTCTCTCTCTCCATATATAAATACTACGTACGCTCGTGACAGATAATCTCTATCTCACTTCGAAGCACTTTGCGTATTACAAAAAGCAGCAGCAGCAGTTCCAAGGCAGTAGCAGTTGAATTTATAGAGGTCCGAAAAGACAAACGATTCGACCGAAGGAAACTCGTTATATATTATAATAAACCGCGTTTTACCTTTATTAATAATGGCCCCGAAATATGTAGAGGCTATATATTTTCCTCGGCAAGGAGCTCGCCGCGCGCTCGTAGATCAGAACCGGAAAAGAACTCGATTACGACTGCAGTGTCGTCGTCGTCGTCTCTCGAAAACGAGGCCGATATTACGTACACGTATATAGGTGGCCCCGAGCGCGCATTCAAGAGAGAGAGAGAGAGCCCCGGCAGAAGAGGTAGAATAAAATTGTGTTATATGAAAAAAAAAGAAACAGTCTTCGTTCGTTACCTGCCACACGAGAAGACAGAATTATAACAGAGAGAGAGAAAGAGAGAGAGAGAGAGAAACGTGTGCTCGCGCGTCGCTCTGGTGGGGGCCTCGTACATATTATAAGTCCGGAGAAAGGGTTCCTCCCCGTTTTAGACCCTTTTTTCGAACCTCCGATCTCTATGTTATGTATAATAAAGCATATGCAGCGCGACGGTATAAACGGAGCGCCCCACAATGTGCAACGAAAAATTTACCTACGGCGCATACACGCGCGTAAGCATATTTATACATCCAGCCCTGCGCGAGCGCGATGCTCGTCGCATTAGCGCAAGGACTTTTGTTGCGAAATTTTCAGCGTTGCCGAATAGCGTCGTTAGCATATATAGATGCATAAAGAAGGAGAAGGAGAGAAAAGCAACCCCCAGCCGGAAGCATCGATCTATTAGTAGCTGTACATCGGGAGAGAGAGAGAGAGAGAGAGAGAATCGATAAATTTATTCAACGAGCTCGAAATAACGCACACACACACACGTACGAAAAACCACCGTGATCGAATCCGGGCCCGGGATTAATTCGGCTAGCAATACGTATTTGTCGATGTTCGACGACGAGCAGCAGCAGCAGCAGCAATTCCAACCGGGCGGCACGGTGGTGAAAAAAAGTGTAATTTAATTTATTTTCTGTCCCGCTGAGAGAGACGATGGTACGTATGTACGGCCCGGAGTGAGGAGCGCGCAAAAGGAGGCGAGGTCGTTACGTTATTGCGCGTAGATTGCGCGAAACCAAAAAGTAAAAAAAGGGTTAAGATGAATCGCATGCACGGTGTGTTCGAAGGTCGTACGTGGCATTTTTTCCTATAATTTCTCGATCGAGCATCGCTTATGTATATAGCAGCTATAGCCCTTATGCGTGCCTCACCTGCCCTTTTCCAAAACTCTTTTATATTTATAATGCGTGTATACTTGCAGAGTCATCGGCGAAACATTTCCATTAAATTATACTGTTTTTTTTACGATCGAATTCGTCAAAAATTCACGCGATACGTACCAAAAAAAAATGAATAACGCGTAATATTATATCATCCGATACGAGGGTCCACCTGACGAAGCGTGAAATAAATTTTTCCTTCCTTCGCCGCGAGCGTCGATTGACGCAGCAACTCGTACATTATATATCTATAATATCGTTCCATTCGTGGCGCGCAGGAAATCAACTTACAAGGCCGATTACGGGACTGCGACGACCCGACGGCACGTGTGAACCTGCTGTACACCGAATATACGTATATAAACGCGAGTGCAGCTACAAGGACGGTGACCAACCTGTGCCCGTGTGTGGGGCCCCAACACCCCTCACAAAAGTAAGCAGCATTTCGTGCGCGATATTCTCGAGACCGATTCACTGTGCGAGTACACTGTGCCGAGCAAGTGACTGAAATTTCAATTCCCCGCGTGTACACTTATCCGCGGGGTGGATTACGCGTTTTAGGAAAAAAATAGAGAGAGAGAGAGAAGAGAGAAATCTGTCGAGGGACACGCGGGGCAATAATGCGCGCACGGTCCGCGCGCTTGTACAAGGGTGATTTTTTGGGTGAAAAAAGCATGAAAACCGACACCAAAAAAAAAAGCGAGCTAGCAGGAGGCGTCGACTTGACGCTGCGCAGGAAAAAAAAAGTAGTACCGGTAAATGACTCGCTTTTAAGTGCCGTATCTGATTTAGAGGTCGAACACCTTACGCGCCACGATCCCTATTTGCGCAGGTTTACGGGATTCGGTTTTTTTTTTTTTTTTTTGTTACCCGAGTCCCAAAATAAATACAGTTATCGAGCTGACGTTTACAAGTGCGCGTTTTGATTGAAAAGCCACCCTGATTTCCAAATATATAATAATATATAACCCCGCACCGTGACTGCTCATTTCTGCACTTGCAGCTAACAGCTAAATGGAAACCAAAATGCTCGAAATCGTTATCGAGCCACTCGAGATAGAGAGTGAATGAAGAGAAAAAAAAACATGGAAAAGGGGTTGCGCCGCCGCTGCGAAATCGCGCGCGTACTTTAAATAGCTCGTCTCTCGATCTCTCAAGCTTATCCGCGTTGGCCATCTGTAAGAACCCTCGAGGCTCGCTCGGACGCTTCCGAATATCTTACATGATGGCGCCCGACTCTCTCTCTCTCTCTTCTCCGACGCGCCACTTCTCTCTCTGGGCCCCGAAAATATATTCTGCGGCTTTTTTCGACTGGTCCGATCGTATCTATCTTTCTCTCGAGCGAGATATTACACATTGCGGAGTCTCCAGCCCTTTAACGCCTCGCGCGCGACTGCGGAGATTCTTTGAATCTGTATATAGACAGACGCGCTAGAGACTCGATGTACTCGAGAGCCCGAGCGAGAGAAGCCCCTTTTTCATATGCAATGCGTATACGTAATATGCATATATAGCATTCGCGATTCATAGGGTAGATTATGTGTCTGTATACGGGCTGCTCGCATAGGACTAATTTTTTTTTGGAACGAAAGTATTGCTTCGTCCACGCGGCGTGACAAAATGAAAATTGAAAAAAGAGAGATATAATACGGTCTCTGGCGATTTGACGCCGCAGAGCTCGCGATCGTTCTGCGCCGCGCGTCTACATCGATATTCTCCCGAACTCTGCGTGCGCTATACTTAATCCTTTTCACAATTTTTTAACCCCATCTGTCGCGTCGTCCGCGTGTGTGGCGCAGCAGCAGTGTCTGCAACTTTTTCCTATATAAGTTCTATTTATTCGAGAACGCATCCCTTTTTTGAGAGAGAATAATATTCAAAAGATATGACGCATCGAGCCTACGTTATACACAGCCCGTATAGTTTGTCTTTTCTGTCCCTCTCTTCCTGCTCCTTTATTACTAAGCTCAACGATTCATCTTTTTAGCGCGGAATAATTGACTATATATCCTCATCGAACCGGTGCGTGCACAGAGAGATCAACCCACGTGACCTACATACAGGAGAAAAAAAAGATGATACGTCTATAAACTCGTGCGAAGCTCTTCCCTCTCGAAGCGAGAGAGACAGAGAGAGAGAGAGAATGTCAAGGCCGTACTTCCGCGATCCTGCGCCTATATACACATGCATATACACACGAGCGAATGTATAACGAGCCTCGAGCTGCCGCCGCTGTTGCTCCGGCATATTATACATAGTATACGCGACACAACCCCTTTCTCGCATTATACACATAGTAGACGTATATATAAAATACGATCGATGCAGCCGGAAGGATAATCTATTAACATAATTTTACATTCTCGCGCAGCCGTCGGACGGAGCGTCGTACTACAACGTAAGAGTATATATGCGCCTATGATCGACGTCGCAATGCACAGATGCAAAAAAAAACGAAGAAGAGAATAATGGGCAAGAGAGAGAGAGAGCGATTTTTTAGCGTTCGCATACACGTACCTGCGTGCAAGTATACCATAGAGCGGGGAAAGAGCGAGAGAGGACACATTGGCACTTTGCTGCTGTTACTACCGCTCTCCCCCCAGCGAAGGGGTTAATTCAAATATTTAAAAAAAAAAAAAAAAGTTTTTCCCCGCGCGTGACCCTATTTCACGTCCGGGACCTTCTTTACGGCCGCTGCTTTTTTTTCACTCTCGCTTCTCTTTAGTATTATTATTTCGTCGGGATGGGTAACCTTATATAGCACTGTATACGGCTATACGAACTGAAGTGCGCGTACACCGCAGCTCGGAGAAATGTATAAAGTGACGTTTGTGATCGAAAACCGAGGCAAAAGGGTTGTCGCGTCGCGTATACATACGTATACGCATTTTGCTTGGAAATTTTGTGTTGTATACCACGTCTCACGTCGTCATCTTCGTCGTCGTCGGAACGTCATACTGCGATACATAAAACGTCGTTAATGCGTGTATATTATACGACCCTCTCGTATACATATTGGTTGCTGCTTTTTTTCTCACACGCGATCCAGGCAAGCGATTCGATCGTTTATTACCGTATGGCATTAGACCTCTCGAGTATCTCGAGCTGTCTCTCGCTCAGCAATCGTCGCGCGCGATATTTCGGTGCTTTTCTCGATGCTTTGGCTTTGATTTACGACAAACTCGCCGCGCGACGGGCCATTTGTCGTGGACTTTTGCATACGGTTCGCAACGCTATCAACGGACGAGAGCAAAAAATTATACACACACACACAAGTACACGAGAGTTGAACGATAGAAAATTGGAAAAACTTGGGCACCGCAGCGTATAGGTATGAGCGAAGATCGCAGTGGCGAAAATTATGAGAAAAAATAAGAAGAAGATGGGGAAGGAAGGAAAAGTAGAAGCTGCCCCCGCGACCGACGTCGGTGTGCTCTCTAGCCCTTATCTCCGGTAAACAGACCAGTAGCGGATCGATACGCGCGTTTATACGCACTGCTGAGTAGCCGAGACTCACGACGATGGTACAGAGAGAGAGAAAATTTGAAGCCCAGCGAGCCACGGCTATACATATATCCTCCTATACATTGTGTATATAGGATGCCTGTTTATGGCGCGCAATTTATTTCTCGAATCGAAGGTAATGGTCGTCGGTTTAGCTACTGCCGCTGCCGCTGCGCATCTCCTTGCTTTTTCCAGCTCAACAGTTTCACTGCTATACGGTAATAATGCGAATATATATATGTGTATGTGTGTGTGTGTGTGTGTGTGTGTGTGTGTGTGTGTATCTGTGTCCAGGCGGTGGCGGCGAAGCGTCCCCCCGACGCAAAAACTGCCGTCGCCGCTGCTGCTACTCTGGAAATCTAGCCGCGTATACGGTATATAAAGCCCATTAAAAATTCAGACGTATATCTCTCCGCTGCGCCTCGACGTATTGTCCCTTTTTACGTTTCTCTCTCTCGCGTAGAAAATTATGAATCTTTCATTTTGATTTTTTTTTTCGTTGCCTCGTTTCGCTATTTTTTTTTTTTTTTTTTTTTTTTTTTTTTNGAGTTTTTTTTTTTTTTTTTTTTTTTACTTCGCCCGACGAATGCGCAATGGCGTATACGTAACTCGGGATTGGAGCTTTTGGCTTATTTAAAATTTGAACGCACACACGAGAGAGCACACATGCGCGCGAGCTTACGTACGGATTCATCGGACCAAATTCATTCGATTTTTTTTTTCTTCTTATTCTGCAACGTAACTGCTGTTCGATAAAGAAAATCAGGAGGGGGTCGAAGATAAAAAAAAAAAAAAATGAGTGGAAAGCTAGCTCGATCATCCTGGCTCTCTCGTCGAATTCCTCCTCTTTTCACGCCCTTTGCTCGGCCATTATATACACGCGGAGATATAATACATTTATGCCCTCGATGGACTCGAGGAATTCGAGATCCATCATTTATATGATCAGATTCCACGATGACTCGCTACTCTCTTCTTCTTTTTTTTCATCCTTTTTTTGTGCTGTTGCTGCTGCTTCGATATCTCTTAGGCAGGCACGACGCGCGTATCGATAACTATATGCGTATATGACATTGGGGATCAGACCACGAGAGAGAGAGAGAGAGAGAGAAAACGCCTCGGATCAGTTCGGCTTCTTAGCTTATTCTTCATCTTCGACGCTAGCTCGGGGTGTCGTTGGTCGTTATCTCTGGATTATGCGGGGGGGAGTACAGTCCACCCCGACACCGAGAAGCTCGTGTAATCTCACGTTGGGCTTCGTCCGTCATAATGATCCAAAACACCCAGCAATGCAGCGGAGGCCCATCTCGAGTCAATATAGTAGGTGATTCGCCCGAGTCACGCGTTTACATGCGCAATGGCCATTGAAAAATAGGAAAAGTACCATTCAAATATTAGGAACACATATTATTTCATCTTGGACTTATACAATTATTTTGACTTTGCCACTTGCAGATTTTCTGTTCAAAGATACTCGCCATCTAGTGGTCAGGGTTCAAAGTTATATCATTTTCAAAGTAGTATCACGATTGGTCAGAATTTTTATTCACGGTTTAATCGTCATTTTCAGGTCATTTAAAGTGCACCTAATATTTTTAATAAAAATATGAACAGAAAATCGCCAAAAACAAACCAATCAATCAAATACATTTTAAATGGTAATTTTTGAATCTCTATGTCCATCACTTATCTTGAGCATTTCCATCAGGGGTGCTTAAATATTCTTTCAAAAATCCCAGAACAATTTTTAATCGTATTCCGTTCAATGAAGTTCGATCCTTTATGTCTTATGCGAATGGCATCTAATATCAAAATCCCTGCGGTTTGGCCTAAAGGCCACAATTTTCTTTAGTTTAGTTCTTTAAGTGAATTTACCGAAATCGGAGTCACTGAAAAACGCAAAACACACACTTAAACTTGAAATATCAAACACGAAATTTAATCCAAATTATGTATCATTGAACATTTTTACCCGAATTATCGATCATTTCGGAAATTGAGAAACAGTAAGTACTCCCCAGTCTCCAGAGAGATACTCACCTTTTTCCCCTCTCTCTTCTCTCTCCTTTTTACCTGATCGCGCTTCTGATTTTTACCCCTTTTTTCCCGCGCGGGACTGACAGACAAACACACACACACACACACTCACACTGATCAAAACGGGGGCCCTATCGGCTATAGCGTGTCAGGCGTCTCGACTCAGTTTTGGGCCAGAGCTCGAACGCAACGGATCGCGTCGCTGCTATACGTACATCGCGCGCGATTGTGTGCGTGTGCTTATGTGTGTGTGCGCTTAGGTATAAGCACTTCTATATAGGTACGCAACGTGTCACTCGGGATAATCTGATCGTGCGGTATAAATCGCACTCGAAAACGTCAATTACCTTGGCGCGCTCGAGAGCCACAATGCCCCGTACACACATACAGGTTTGACGCAGAGAGAGAGAAAAAAAAAGTAGATTATTAGCCGCTGTTACTATTATCGAGGTCAAGTGCACACTTTTTTTATGTTTCGCTATATCAGTGAAAATTATCATATCGCGAGACGCACCGCGGAAAATTATATACCGAGATAAAGACGAGAGTCGAATAAATTTTTCGTAAACGCGCGCGTGCGCTGCTGCTGCAGAAACAATCGCTGTAATTTTACACGGTTATAAGTACGCATTACTTTGCGCTAACTATTTGCCGATTCACTCCGAAAACTTTCGCTTCTAGAGTTGCTTCTACTGCTGCTGCTGCTGCTCCGAAAGTCAAGAAGTTTCTTGAAAATCTTTGCAGCTCGTGCTCGCGGTTCTTTATGGCCTTTAGCGACGGCGTCGTAGTCGTCGTCTCTTGGTTTATCTTACGTACAGTAGTTGGAATGAAACCACGTCGGAGTGACCGTGAAATCTTCTTACATAATGCGGGCGACATTAATAGCTCGATCCATTTGTTAACTTTTACCAAAAAAAAGAAGGAAAAAAGAAAAAAAGAAAATGAAACTTCGTACATCATCTAAGAAAGTGAAAGTTATAAACGTGCAGCCGGATGAAAAACGTGCTAAAGTTTTCAAGTACCTAAAAATACCCTTTTTTTTCATAATCTTTGCGCGATCGAACGAAATCATCGATTTAAAAATATTTTCCGAAAATTCGACTACAAGCAGCTCGGAATAACGTCGGACCAGACCGTCGTTGAATATGCATGACATTTATACACGTCTGTTGGAAAACACAAGCGATATGCGCGCGTGCCAGTGCGATGTCCGCCGCCATTTCTGCAGGCCGAATTGCCTCGACAGCAGCAGCAGCACGTCGGACAACGAATGTATAGTAGCCCAAAAGAGCTATAGGGGCAGTCTTACTCTCTCTTCCTTACTTTCTACTATAGCATATATAGCCGCTGTACGCGTGTGTCTGTGTGTGTGTGTGTTAGACGTACTGGGCAAGAGAAGAGAGAGAAGAGAAGGCGGGAGCTCCATAGCCCGGAAAGATCGCCGTATATATCGACGAAAGGGGGTGGCGGTGTAGTGCGGTGCTGGCTATACGTGGAGGCGGCAGCGGCGATGGAGGTAGTAGTAGTAGTAGCTAGACGTCGGCCAAAACGTAGCGGTAGTAGGGTCACTACGGGCAGCTCAGCTAGACACACACATATACACGGGCTCGTGTATACATGTGAGTGTGCGCAAGAGAGAGAATATCGATCGTCGTTCTTTCTCTTCGTCTTTCTCTTTGGCTCTTCGTATTATATACGGCGAGCTTTTTGATGCATTACATCCGAAAAGGTTCATCTCTCTCTCTCTCTCTCGGGCTCGGACTTTGCTCGCGGAAAATATGTTTTTTATGCGCGCGCCAGCTAGCTATATGGAGAAAGAGAGGAAATTACCCTTCTTTCGTTCTTTCTTTCTTTCCTCTTTTTTTATTTTATTATTCCAACGTGACGCCGTCCCCGTGACACGCAAGCTTGACTTTTTCCTTCCTTCTTTAATATGCGTATTTTTTTTATATATTATGCGTTATACGGCAAGATGTTTGCGGTGGTCGTTTTATAATCGTACGAGGCGGATTTATTTGTACTTGTGCCCGGGTAAAAATGGTCAGCATGAATAATGGACCTATGATCAAAGATGTATGTTTTTGTATTTTGAAATGTATTCCCATTAATTAACTTCCCATTAAAATCACTTTGAAGATGACAGTATTACTTTGGGCATTTACCGCTAGATGGCGAATTATTTTACATGCAAATCTGCAAGTGGTAAAGTAAATATAATTGTATAAGTTTTCAAAGATTTCATTGCCTAAGTTAAACTTTCGTTTTAGATTAGTCAATGGCTGGGTTTTCGTAAAAATTTTTGACTCCCCGGCATTTCTATAGGTTTCTAGACATATTTCTGTCACAGCAACTTTTATCTCAAAACTACGAACTTATAGTTTTTATTACTCGAAGACTCGTGTTCTTTGGAAAAAATCACCGTCTTTCGAGACAATCATAAACGAACGTACTTACCACTGCTTTTTCTTAATCGAAATTTCATTGAGAGTCGCAGGGTATACACCACGCACATTTTTATTTGTTACGGAATTTTTTGTCTTTCGGGCCAATATATACGTTTGCTGTGAAACAGGTACAAATCCACGCGGTGCGCACAAGGGTTATACATAAAAGAGCCCAGCTATCCGTCGGAGGTATAAGACATCTGAAGAAGAAGAAAAAGATGCACGCACTCGAACGAGCAGTTATATACATACGCGTGTGTATATAAAACATGATACAGCATATATACACAAACGTATATAGCCGCGACGCAACAGAGTCATGGAGAGAGAGAGAGAGATGAAGAATGGAGAAAGAAATCAGCGAAAATCGTATAAAGCTCTAATTTTCCGTGCGACTGAAGACATATGAAAATCCGCAGTCGAAATAAGCGCGCGCGCGTGCCACGCGCCACCCTCTCTCTCTCTTTCTTATATTCTCATGGCTCAGTCGCGACTCTCTCTCTCTCTCTCACTCTCACTGCGTTGCGTACTTTTTCTTCTTTTTTTTTCTGTATTACGTTTATACCGCGTGTGTAGTCGCGAGGCCAATAAAAATCTCCTGCGTGCGTGTGTCTTTTTTTTTACGCTTGTATATCTTTATACGTTTAAGAGACCACTTTAACCACCCCCTCTCGAATAAAAGATCTCGGCTCTGACTCTCGAAAAAGCTCGAGCTCGCGTCGAAATTTCTTTTTGAATTTTCTAACGCGACGACGCGCGTACATAATGCATTCGATGACGATGATACCTTTCTCTGGACATTTTAGCGTCTGTCTCTGCTAGGCCGATCGAAGAAGCCAATCGTTGAAATTTATCCACGCGCCGCGCGGGGATAATGTCATCGTTCGTATTCGATGCGTCGCGCGGCTATTACGCCCGCCGAAAAGTATCCCTTATACAACATGCATGAAGAGTCGCGATCGAAACATAAAAAAAAAATAACAGCAGCAGCGAAGCAGCAGCAGCAGAGAGAAAAAACGTAGAAGGATACACACATCGAGAGAGAGAGATTGAGGAAAATGGAGAATTAGGGACGAATATTGGATCGTAAAAGATGCCGAATCGCATCTGTTTCGGGTAAAGTATACACACAAGCACGTATAACATCGTGCACACAACAGAGGAAGAAGAAGAAGAAGAAGCAATTCCCTGGCATATCCCAGCGTAAGTAAGGGGGGGGTGCGGAAAAGTCGACGGAGAGTAAGAAAAGGGACTGCTCGTCGGACTAACTTGGACAAACGAAAATACGACGACGACGACGACGACTCGGGGGTTGGTTGGTGCTGTTCATGCAGCGGTAGTACGTTTTTCTCTCCGTTTCTCTCGGCTCTTTTTTTTTCTTACTTCATTCTCGGTGGCGTAGGAGCAGTAGTAGTGGTAGTTGTAGTAGTTTCGCGTGTGTATATATATACGTACGGTAAAACCGCACGGAATCGATGGCCGGACTCGAGGGTACGGTCCCGCGAGAAAAGCCACTGTAGCCAGGCTAGCCCGTGTATATAGCGCGCAGGAACTTTGACTATACGTATCGTGGCGGCTTCAAAACGTATAGAGCATGTATAGTCGGAAGATAAAGTTTGCCATTACCTTACGGTGAGCCAACTGTATCAAGTCTACGCTCGTTGTTTATTTGCCCGCGTATACGTATTAGATAATTTATTATTGCTCGCGAAAAAAATGAACGAAAGATTTTGTTTTGTGATAATTATATGTAAGATTACGATCGCGACGCCGAGTATTTTATTTGCTTTTCCGATCGCGTCCAACCCCCTTCTTTTTTTCCTTATTATTCGACGATTACCGTCCAGCGGGCCCTCGACGCGGTCACGCCGGATTTTAGCGATATATACGCGCGTACGTACTTACGTACACGATTGTCATATCCGCAGCGTCGACTTCGAGACTCGCCGTCAAAAAGGAAGCGAGGAATAAAAAAAAATTATCATTACTCGAGTGGCCGAAAAGCGAGTTAAACTGGAGCGTAAAAGCGTGTGGCTCGCGCGTGTGTATACACAAGTAATTCATGCACATATTATAGAACTAGTTTTTCCGTTTTACAACGTCGTCGTCGTCGTCGCGACCAGTTTGTTCGTGCCCGCCGCCGCCGCCGCACCGCCTGCATGTTAATGTGTATCTATAGGCGCATGCGGCCCGGGTGTAACACAACTGGCTTTTCGCGCGGACGCGACACATTTTATGTAATCGTAAACCTTAGATATATATTTTGTTTTATTTTCAATGTTATAATTTGAATATTTTCCCTTTGCGTCGAGCGTAAGCTAAAAAAGAAAATCGTAACAAAAAGCAAAACTGGAGCTGCACCGACGATATTTTTGCATTGATCTTGTCGGAAGAGCGAGAGAAGGAAAAAAAGGAGATCTTCGAGAGCCCAGCGTACAATAGACCAAAATGTGCATGTGGAAGTTTTTTTCAGAGATAGAGTACAGTGCGCGGGACAACACATATACAGACCCACACACACACACACACACATACATAGAGAGAAAAAAGTCAGCCTTGCTCTAGCCCATGGTATTGGAAAAATGTTATTTACGCGGTACGCCGGGCTATCTCTCTCTCTCTCTCTTTCTGCTCCTGCGGAGTCTTTTCTCTCTCTCTTTCTTATACTGCGCGCGTCCTTATTTACATGCGGTAAGTCTCCTACGGGACCGAAATCCCGGGGCCGCCCGATAATTCTTCCTTTGATCCCGTACTGCCACCCTCTTAGGCTTTATATACTCTCTTTTCGCGTCGCGTATATAATATATATACGCGGCCGATTTTTACCGACGACGAAAAATAAAAAAAAGAACGCGATTTTCGGAATAGCGGAGAAATATGAGTTTTCTGTTCCAGCCTTTTTTTTTGGTAAAGCGATACTTTGCCGTACGTATAGGACTAAGAAAAAGAAATGGATTTTTAATTAGCAGAACTAAAGATCGGAATAACGAGCAAGGAGAAACTCAATTTTTTTGGCATGAAATATGTGAAAATTTTCATACCACTTCTGATATAAGTTGATTAATTTTTGAGTTGACTTCTTTAATATTTTCTCCTCCTTGCGTGAGTTAGAAATTGATAAAAATAATTGTTTATCCTTGACCAATCGAGTAATGTTATAAATTACATTATTTGAAGATGAATGTGGTACGGCAACGGTATATTCCACAATTATAGTAAATTTAATTGAAATGAAACTGCGTCCTCATTTATAAACACCAGATTCAATCAATTTTTTATTTCTCATTTTTCCGCAATAAAGTATTATTAACAAAAAAATGTTTATCATTATTCATTGGTCAAAAGGTATCTAATGTAATCTTCTTAATGATATAATTACAATTATAATTTACATATAAAGACTAGTAAAAAGTACAGATCTGAGCTCGTTTCATTGTTTGTGTCGCGCGTCGCGTGTATGACCTGTGTATGACCGTGGATTGTCCGACACGATGCTTCATCGTGCATGCTATACGATAACGTTACGCTACACGGTGAACTATGCGGAGCTGGTCTCTCATAACCTCAAGTTCTTCGCATGGATACAGTTTTAAAAAATATAGCGAGCACAATACAGCAGCTCTTAATTTAGTTTGGAAGTGAAATCATCTCAGGAAGTGTTGACGATTAATTGTTGACGAAATTTTGAAGCGAGAAAGATGGAATCCAATGACAATAGCAAGGCCGTAGCCAGCGGGGGNGTCAGAACCCCCCCCGAAATTTGGGATTTTACCTTCTGTTAATGGTAACCCAAGCTACATAAGTAACCCGGGTAAACCCCCCCGAAAAAATTTTCTGGCTACGGCCCTGGACAATAGTATCAGGTAATTTTCATTTTTTGAGATGATAAATACATAACAACACATTACTTGATCTCATTGAGGTTATTTCAGAGTGAAAGAGGAGCCTTGTGATGCACCAATCATTGAAAATAATAATGAAATGATTGACGAGAAGCCCGATCTTAAGAACATCCAACTCTTACCACGTCTGCCAGAAAATTCAGTAAGTGTTGATAATTATATTAACGTAAGTTGTAATTGTGTGTAACTTATACATTTACATTTTCTACAGATGCCTAACGCTCGGAAATGTGAAGGAAATCATGATATTGTACGCGATGATAAATTGAAAATAGTTTTTGAATGCCAAGACGTCAAGCCCAACATTAATTTATCAGCAGTTCAGAAAATTGAAGATGATTCGCGAGATATCGAATATAGTGATGGTTGTAAAACTAAAAACAAAATTAAAATAGAGCCTGCAGTGGTAGTAAAACAAGAAATCATGGATGATGCTGCAGATAGATCGAATTTGAATTTCAACCCTATAATTGTCGAACAAAATATAAAAAGAAGAATTACAAAAAATCTTAACGAAGATCATGACCTCAAAAAACACAAGGGTGCGGTGCATAGCGATACAACCCTAGCATGTGAAATATGTGCAAAGAAATATTCAAATAAGTATAATCTTAAAATCCACATCGAGTCGGTGCATAGTGGAATCACTTACGAATGTGATATATGCCAAAAGGCATCCTCAAGTAAGAGTAATCTCAAAAAACACATCGATTCAGTACACAATAGAGTCACATATGCATGTGATTTATGCGGAAAGAAGTTCTCAGAGAATGGTAGTCTTAAAAAACACATCGATACCGCACACAATGGTGTTAGACATGCATGTGATATTTGCGGCAAATCATTTACTCAAAAAGTTGGTCTCAAAAAACACGTCGATGGAAAACATAATGGTGTCAAACTTGAATGTGATGTTTGCAGAAAGTCATTTTCACTTAAAACTAATCTCAAAACCCACATCGATTCCGTGCACAATCGGGTCACATGTGTATGTGATGTATGCGGAAAGATATTTACAAGAAAAGATCATCTTAAAACCCACATCGAGTCAGTGCATCATAAAATCACGCATGCTTGTGATTTATGTCAAAAAAGATACTCAGACAAGCGTAATCTCAGAAAACACGTCGATTGGAAACATAATGGTGTCAAACATGAGTGTGATTTATGCGGGGAAAAATTCACAACGAAATCTTATCTCAAAGATCACATTGATTCGCTACATAATGATCACACTTACATGTGATATATATGCGGAAATGTGTTCAAACGAAGAGGTGATCTCAAAAAACAAATATCATAAATTATTCCAATATCACCTTATTATGTAAAGATCATTTTTACTTTTCACAAATATCAATAAATTTTCAGTAAAAAATTGAAATCCTTGATCGAGTGCCAATTTTATAATGCCAATAACTTTTCAGCGCGTTAAGCTATAAATTTAGAGACCCTGAAATTTTTTCAGCTCTGTTTCGCGATTTACTCGCTTCTATCGGAACAGAATCACTTCACAACTGTTAAGCTATGTATAGCATATTAACTCTTTAAAAGAGGAAGATGTATTTGTGATTCCCAGAAATAATAAACTAAGATGATAAGATGTTACCAGTTTGACGCTGTCTCGAGCTTGCTATAATCATAATAATTTATTAGCAGTTATTTCGATGACCGTCGATCGATGTCGCGAAAATTATCAATGACTCAAATTTTGGCAGCTACAAGCCAATGCCTAATTATTAATTATTATTCGCACCCATTCATTTTCATACATGAGAGTTTTCAAACATCCACTGCCAAGATATCGGTCTCGCATGACGATCGGTAATTGCTGCTTCTTCACTCTTCTCGTACGAGGGACTCTACGTTTTCACCTCCGCAGCGGCTTTTCCATCTATTTTTTATTTATTTACACAAGTATAAATCTCATTGCGAATCCGGCGAGTAGAGAGCGCATGTGGCTACATAATGCGCGTGAGTATGTGTGTGTGTTGCGAGAGACACACATACCCAGAGAGAGAGAGAAGAGAGGCTGTCGAGGAGCGCGTTTGGCAAAGTTTCAAGACAACCCATCTGCTGCTGCTGCTGCTGCTTTCCTCGGCGCAAGGCAACTTCAATGATAGTTATATAACAAGATACCTTGCTCAGCTTTAGCTCTCTCTCTCACTTTGCATGATGCTGCTGCTGCTGCTGCTGCTGCTCTGTGTGTACGTCTGTCTGTCTACGGCACGGATATATACATGTATTCCATGTCACTTTATATACGTATAACACACATATGCGTGCGTATGTAGAACCAGCGACGAAAAGGAACCGCGCGAAAGTGCAAGTCTCCGCCTAGTTTGCATCTTATGAAATAATAAAAAAAACCCAAGTCGAGGATCGAGTGCGTGCCGGCAATCGTACCGATCGTATCGTATCGTACAATAATACAGCCCTAACGCGATGTGATTCGAGTTGATTCGTTTTTATAGCCCGATCATCTCGCGTGTATATATGCGACACGTACCATGGAAATTAAATCAGGCGCGGTGCGCAATCTCTTACTCTCTTATACGATCAGCTCCACGGCAAAGATCTCGCATACATACCCTCATATATACACGGTGAAAGATATTTCGTGTCCGAGGCTAATTTTACAAGGCGCGTAGAAGAGGGCAACAGCCCATTTCCTTCTACTTTCGCTCTGCGGCACGTCTATCCTATGCATCTATATACACACGGAGCGGCGCGCAACATAAATAAGGGGTCGGCTTAGCCGAAGACCGAGAGAGAGAGAGAGAGACTTTGGCCTTTCTCCTCGTATAAGCCATCGTCCTTAACCAGGGCTCTCCTGAAATTGAAAGATGAGGAATTCTCGGGGCGCGAGCTCAGGCACTGCTGGTAGTAGTAGTAGTCCTACAGCCGAGTTCGTCGAGCCCATACACACACACAGACACATACATACATATATATATATATAATATATATATTGTACGCGGGAGGTGATCCCTCTTTGGTTAGTTAGCGGTCGCCAGCGGCTAAGCTCCGAGCTAGACCGATGCTATATGTATATTTCTCTCTCAGACGAGAGAGAGAGAGAGCCCCGGCCCCGGCCACCGACGACGACGATCTCCACTCCCTCGTCTCGAGCTCAAATACTACCACTACTACTATTAATGTTACTACTACTATATATATGTATGGTGGCTAGCCACGCGTTATATATGTATATGCGCATGCAGATAAGGAGAGAGAGAGAGCCAAGATCCTGAAACGTAAAATGTACGCGCGTACCCGACTTGGCTATGCATGCGCACGAAAATCGAGCCAGAGGTCAGTTTTCTCTCCCCACTGCGGCACTACTTACGAGTCTTATATTATATATGTCGGTGCAGTGCAGTGGACTGGCCGATGGTAGTAGCAGTGGTCTGTACAAGGGGTGGTAGTGACAGTGGTGGTGTTGGTGGTGGTGGTGGGAAGCGATGGTGGGGCAAGAGAAGAAATTCCCAGCCCAGCCCCATTGGTCAGTCTCGGCCGAGGTGCAGTACATATTGAGCGAGCGAGAAAAGAGAGAAAGCCAACTCTCGACTATGGTCGAGCTTCTATATAGGTATTACTACTGCTGCTGCTACCCCACCCCCTCTTGAAAATATAGTCTCTCTCTCTCTCTTTTACTCGCCGGCTGTGGAGCTGTGCGGCTACTACTACTACTACCCTTGGTATAAAACGCCGTATATACCTAGGGGGGTAAGTCCGTATTTATACATATATAGGTATATATACGGTTGGTCGTAAAAAAGGAAAGAAGAAGAAAAAAAATGTACGCGCTTAATATATACATATAGTATGTATATAGCGTGGCGACTCGACTCCGTACACTCCCCTTCGACCGGCCTGATGCGGAGCCGAACGCGAAACGAAACGAACAAATGGAAAGGTAAATGCGATATTGTGGCTGCGCCATTTGTTTTGTCTACTACTACTACCACTGCCGATGCCGCTGCTGCTCTTGGCTTTTCCAATCTTAAATCGATAAGAGTTCGACTGGTGGCTGGCTGCGCCGACGTTGGTCATTGACGTCGCTTTCAAAGGAGGTAAAAAAACGAGGAGGATGAGGAGGAAGAGGGAGCGAGTGAAAAATTAATGCGACTCGAGCGCTCTTTCGCCAGTCTGCGATTCGCGAAGAAAAGAATATATTCAATTATATTAATAATGAATTCGCAGGTATACATCCTGTTTATATTATACGTAGTACGTCTGCGTGTGTGTGTATGCATGTAACTTGCATATCATTCTGCAGTCTTACACATCTTCACCCGCGCACGCAGTGTAGCGTGCAGAAGTTGAGAGAGCAGTTACATACATATAGCTGCTGCTGCTGCAACGAGAGAAAGAGCTAGAGGGTATGTAAGCTCGCGATAGCTGCCGCTGCCGCTGCTGTGTAGGGAAATAGGAGTTAGCGCGCGCTGCTCAAGGTTGTAATTTTAGCATTGGAGAAACGAGGAGTACGTCCAACCTGTCCAAGTCTAAAGGCTATTTGCATAGGCGATATTATACCTCGCCATCTCTGTCTCTCTGTCTCTCTCTAGCTTTGTGCTCTGTTGCTCGTTCGTCGCGGCTGCTGCTGCTGCTGCTGCTACTGCTACTACGAGTACTCGACGCGAACGTCTTGGGATCTTGAGAATTGGATTAGTAGTGGTTCAACCTTACTCGCCCGCTCGTCTCCCCCCTGACCCTCCTGCTCTGCTGCACCCCCCGCGGATCCTCCGATGCTCCCTCCCCCCGTTTCACCCCCCCCTCGTGACCGACGCCGCCACCACTTCCACGCGGCGTCGACCACCTCCTCGGCTGCAATGCACCCCCCGTCCTCTTCCTCCTCCTCCTACTCCCCGCAGAGTCCTCCACTTTTCGAGCGATGTTGTATCCTGCACACACACACACACACGCATACACACCTTCATACATCTATCTATATATCTGTATGTATGAATCTCGCTCTTGGACTATACTCAATTTGAACTAAGAACGCCGAGACTTCGTTGCCTCGCTTCTACTGCCGCTGCTGCTCGTCGGGAATGGCCAAATTGCTAAATCAGTTTTACCTGATCACCTATTCAAACGAGCGAAAGTTGCACGCTCGACGTTTCGGACCTTTCCTCTCTCTCTCTCTCTCTCCTTCAATCACAAACTCTACCTCGTGCTACCTTGCATGTATACCGCAACGATGCACTGCGAGCTGTATAGCGATTATATTCGATTACTATCGAACCGATTCTCCGTGTATGCATAATACATGTCAGAGATGTTAAGATCGACTACACCAATGAAAAAAAAATCGATATTTACGAGCGTCGAGCGATTGACCCTCAAAAAAGATCAAAAATTTAAAACAATTATGAAATAATCCAATATGAAGTATTCCAAGCTTTCACTAAGGCATAGATTTTTATGAAGTATTGTAAATTATTCTCTAACCAGCCGAATTGTTAACAATTGTTAACAATTTTTAATTTAATTTTGATTCTATTAAAACTATGTGAAAAATCTGTTTACACGAGTATGTACCATATGTGTCATTATATACCTTTTTAGTATGAGCTCTGATAAATACATTTCTTTTATGTGAATATTTTACCACATATTTCGCACATACATGTGAGCTGATTGTGCGCCTGGATGAATGATATTTTAACGACATATCAGGGCTTTACATACATCACGGTACATATAATTATGTGATGATACACAGTGCGTTTGGACGTGGTTAACGACGCCCGACAGAGAGAAAAATTATCGCCAAGGAGCTTAGAAAATAGCTGATTCGACTCGATAAAATACGAGTATAGTGTGTTCAGTCACTAACGAAGGGCTAAACTCCTGCAGTGAACAAGTGTTTAAAAATAGTATCAGTAAACGAGTATATGTCTTTACCTACACGAGGTCTATAACCTCAAATACTTTTTCAGTGCAAATCTTGAAAATTAACCGTAATAATTAAGCGAGTGATGGAAATCAGCGAGAACACAGTCAGGTACTACTTTTTTGTTCATACCATGATGCTTTTTCAAGCAATCGTTTTATCAAACTTGATTCATTTTCAGGGTGAAGGAAGAGCCGAAAGCAAGTGACGATATTGTCAATTTGGTGGACTCTTGCGAAGTCAAACATTTGGAAACATTCTCGTTTCATACATCATCAGTGAGTACATCAATATGATTTATGTTTGGTTTCGTTTAATCGAAAACAAATACATAATTTTAATTTTAGGCCAATAACACGAATGAGC
Organism: Trichogramma pretiosum; assembly: GCF_000599845.2. Lineage (NCBI taxonomy): Eukaryota > Metazoa > Arthropoda > Insecta > Hymenoptera > Trichogrammatidae > Trichogramma > Trichogramma pretiosum. Next base: position 406,617 of record NW_019641638.1, on the reverse strand, counting down.
CTGTGCCGTTGCAGAAAAAGTTAGATGAAGAAATATTTATTGATATTGAGTGGAAAGATGTTAAACCTCAAATATTGTCTATATCGAAAATCGTCTGCAAAAATGAGTATCAAAATTATCCACCCATTGTAAAAATAAAAAACGAAAATCAAATATCGTCAAACATCTGCAAAACTGAAGGTCAATGTTGTCTATCTACAGTGAAAATAGAAAATCAAACTCAAACTTACTACTCCATGAAAAAAAGTCCAATCATTTTGATAAAAAAAGATTTCGATTATTATAGTAATCGTAAATTTCAAGTAAATTCACAATTGAAATTTGAAAGGAATAAGGAGAGTCAACAATTTAAAAAAATTACTTATACTAAACTATTTGATAAAGGTAAAACGAATCGACAAAATTATAAAAGAGAAACAAATCTAAATACACATATCAATGCAACGCAAGAGAGAATTAGACCAAAAGAATGGAAAATTTGCAACAAGCAATACAAAAGTGCCCTTAAAACTCACTTGCGTATAGTACATAATCGGAGCTTTGAATGTGAAATTTGTCACAAATCATTTGGACGAAAATGTACGCTAAAAACTCACATAAATGCAGTACATGATGGAAGAAAACCCTTCGAATGTGAAATTTGTCACAAATCATTTGGACAAAAATGTAAGCTAAAAACTCACATAAATGCAGTACATGATGGAAGAAAACCCTTCGAATGTGAGATTTGTCAAAAATCATTTGGACAAAAATGTACGCTAAAAACTCACATAAATGCAGTACATGATGAAAGAAAACCATCCGAATGTGAGATTTGTCAAAAATCATTTGGACAAAAACAACACCTCGAAACTCATATTGATGCAGTACATAAGCGTAGCAAACCCTTCGAATGTGAGATTTGTCAAAAATCATTTGGAAAAAAATGTACGCTAAAAACTCATATAAATGCAGTACATGATGGGAGAAAACCCTTCGAATGTGAAATTTGTCACAAATCATTTGGACAAAAATGTAAGCTAAAAACTCACATAAATGCAGTACATGATGAAAGAAAACCATTCGAATGTGAGATTTGTCAAAAATCATTTGGACAAAAACAACACCTCGAAACTCATATTAATGCAGTACATAAGCGTAGCAAACCCTTTGAATGTGAGATGTGTCTGAAATCCTTTGGAGAAAAAGGTAAGCTCAAAATTCACATAAATGCAGTACATAATCGGAGCAAACCCTTTGAATGTGAGATTTGTCACAAATCATTTGGACAAAAATATACGCTAAAAACTCACATAAATGCAGTACATGATGGGAGAAAACCCTTTGAATGTGAGATTTGTCTGAAATCATTTGAAGAAAAAGGTAAACTCAAAATTCACATAAATGTAGTACACGATCGAAGAAAACCCTTCGAATGTGAGATTTGTCAAAAATCATTTGGAAAAAAATGTACGCTAAAAACTCATATAAATGCAGTACATGATGGGAGAAAACCCTTCGAATGTGCGATTTGTCAAAAATCATTTGGACAAAAACAACACCTTGAAACTCATATTGATGCAGTACATAAGCGTAGCAAACCCTTCGAATGTGAGATGTGTCTGAAATCCTTTGGAGAAAAAGGTAAGCTCAAAATTCACATAAATGCAGTACATAATCGGAGCAAACCCTTTGAATGTGAGATTTGTCACAAATCATTTGGACAAAAATATACGCTAAAAACTCACATAAATGCAGTACATGATAGGAGAAAACCCTTTGAATGTGAGATTTGTCAAAAATCATTTGGAAAAAAATTTACGCTAAAAACTCATATAAATGCAGTACATGATGGGAGAAAACCCTTCGAATGTGCGATTTGTCAAAAATCATTTGGACAAAAACAACACCTTGAAACTCATATTGATGCAGTACATAAGCGTAGCAAACCCTTCGAATGTAAGATTTGTCAAAAATCATTTGGACAAAAACAACACCTCGAAACTCATATAAATGCAGTACATAAGCGTAGCAAATCCTTTGAATGTGAGATGTGTCACAAATCATTTGGATACAAGCAAACTTTGAGAATTCACGTGAACAGAGAACATGATCGTAGCATATAATTCGAGTGTGTTATTCGTCCCAAATCATTTGGATACCAGAATCTACTCAGAAGAATCATAGTGACGGTACACGATCATACAAACTATCGAATATACGATTTTATTCAAAACATTAGAATTCAATAAAGACTTCTGCATTCACATTAAAACGCACCGTATGTTTATAAAACTTTTTCATGAATATCTTTTAAATTTGCAGAGAATAATAAAGAATTTCAAAGAGTTATTTATTTTGACTACAAAAAACCTTTTACTCACATACCAAACATAAACTAATTAAGAATTCCTCTTCAATTCGTAATTTTTTCAAGCATTACTAAAGAATCGAACTTTCATCACTTCAATCGAATCGTCAGTTTAGCCTAACCTTATAAGTACCTCCCCTACGAAAATTCGCCATCTATCATTCATCATCATCATCGCCACTCTAATTCTTAAAAACTCTCTATAAGTCTGAATAAGTCTTAAAAATCCTTATAAAGGTTCGGATTGCGTACCATGATTTTTAAGAGTTAATAAAACTTTATAACAGTTTTAAATAATATACATAAATTTTAAAAATTATGTAAAACCTGATATTTGGTTTCTGAAATATTCAGACGGGTGGGGCAATCACTTATTTAATTCAGAAAAATGTTTGCAAGTGGCAATAATCATCATAAAGAGTTATTAAATGTTGATAAAAGTTTTCAATAATTTTAAAAACTTTTTTGATCAGTATCCACGCTCGCCAAAAGTCATGGTGAAAAAACTGTACGAGCAACCATACGAACAATATGGAAAAAATAAAAAAATTTAAAAAAAAAACTTAACACTTTTGCTAAAAAATTGAGTCTCCACAAGGTATTATGAATTTTTAAAAACTTTTATCAACTCTTTGAAATCATTAATCAGATGTACGAAATCCGAACATTTGTAAGACTTTTTAAGACTTTCTTAGATTTTATAAAACTTCAACTACTTCAAGTACCCTAGTAATTTATTTATATTGATAATCCCACTTCATATTAAAATCAGCTATAGAGTAATGAAAATATGCACATAATATTCAAAACGCGGGTACAATCTGCAGTCGAACCGAAGAAAGTATACATAGTGCAAGTCATAATTCTTACTTCTTTTGAACAATTAATTAGCAGCTTTTCCATATCGATCACCCGCGCACAAGCTTTTTGTCCCCCGGATAATTTATCGCGATCTATTCAATATATTGTCCGAGTAGCCCCCATTGAATATCATCGATGCGGCGCGTACAAGTATGGAAAAACTTTCTATGCGTTTTTCGGCGATAACGCGAAATTTTCTGTCTCGCGCGATTTCGACCCCCCGCTCGGGCACGAAGAAATTCGCCGCTTTAATATACGGAGCAGGCGATAGAGAGAGAGAGAGAGGGTCAGAGAGAAAGAGAGAGGGACAGAAAGAAACTCCTGGGCGAATTGGTAAACGTATATATATCTAAAGAGAGAGAGAGAGAGAGAAAAGAGATAGCAGCAGTATAGCAGTGGCTATATATAAATGGGGAGAGTTTTAGCTCTGGCCGGTTTTGGGCTGTCTCGACTTCCGACTTTAGGCCGTCGGAAAACATTGAGTCTAGCTACTCGCCCAGTCTCTCATCCTCCTACTCCTCCTCCTCCTCCTCGGCCATGCCCAACCAACAGCAGCTTCTTCTTCTTCTTCTTCTTCTACTTCTACTTCTACTTCCTTCGACCCCGTATATATACATTCTCGAACGACGCTATAAATTTTAACCCTCCCGACTTTACCATCGTTATATACACTCGCCTTTGCTCTCTTTCTCTCTGTCTCTCTCTCTCGCGCGCGTTGCGTCTGTCTATATATGTGCGCTGCTTTTGCCCAAACCTCAACTGCGGCATCTATGTGTGTATATATATCTTATCTCTGTTATCCTGCATGTACATTTACCTAAGATGCCAGTTACTTTTGCCGCCACTGCCAACCCTTTTTGCAGTCGATGTCCATCTCGCTGGGACTAATTTCGTTTCGAATGTTTTTTTTCGATAAAAGTTAGGATATAAAAAGAAAATAAAATTATAAAAAAAAAATCAATAATCGAGGAAATAGCACATAATTACACGTACTTATGTGTCAGCGAAGAATGAAAATATATATAATACCACGGATACGTGTGCGTATATGTGTATATGTGGGGGTGTATATCTGCAGACGCCCACGCGGTGGGATTTTCTCTGCCGGATGGAAAATCCTTGGACTTCCTCTTCGTCTTCTTCCTTCTCCTCTTTTGCTCTTGCTGAGGCTCTCTCTCTCTGTCTTCTCGGCCGTGCCAGAACGAATCTTACAGAGGATTTAACATGACGCCTATAGGCACCCTTTTACCTTCAACCTACATCGCATATACCGCAGATTGAGTGCGAGAAAAGGAAATCCGATTTTCTCGCTACTGCCGACGAAAATGACGACGACGTATTTCTTTTTTGCGCCTCGTTTTCGCGTGCATGCGCGGGTCGCGATTGATGCATTGCGGCTGCGATTGCATCGGCAAAGAAAAATCAAAAAAAAAAGCATACAAAATTCAGAGGAAGCCTCGTACGAAGATTTTTTTGTGGAAAAACCTATCACATTCGCATGGTTATTTTTGACGAATGGACGACCTTTCATGGCACTGCGCTGTAAATTCTAAATATCATGCGCGCAAAACTGCGTTCGTTATATCGCGTAAGAAAAAAAGGAGAAGAAGAAGCGAAAATGAGACGATTTTCTTTCCGAACACGTACGGAGCGAGCGTGTCTATATTGTCTACCTCGCGGCCCGCGAAAACGAGTCAGCAGAGACAGAGAAAGAGAAGGAGAGAGTTAAAGAAAGAGAGAAAAAAGAATAAAAAAAGGGAAAATATCCCCAACTTTCCGAACTGATCTCGATATTATCGGAAAAGCATAAACGTCCGCAATTCCGAGAGCTGATCTGCTCTGTGTGGGTACGTAAATTACAATGACCCTGCGGCATGAGCGCGTATTACTCGCGCGACACGTATAATACAAGTATACTCTTTTCGAGTGGAATGTAAAATTGTTTATTTAGGGAGTACCATCGACTTTTCAAACAAGTTTTTTTTCTAAATAAAAACTACACTCACAGTCACCTATTGCCACGAGCTAAATCGATAATTTTGCCATGCTTTTTTTACATAATTTGCAGTGATGCGTTTTTTGAAGTATCATTGAAATTAAATATAACTTTTTTTTTTTAATTTTATTTATTTGCTTGCCATATGAAATTTGGCAGACCAGCTGAATAATAAAATAAATAGAAGATGTAATTGGAATAAAGGAATTTTATTTATTAAAATTTATACAAAAATTAAATTGACCATTCTATTTTGAGACGTTCATAACTTCTTCACCTTTTAAATTTTTGTAAGCTTTAACTGACGTAAAATCTCATATCACGTATCGTCCTTATTTTAGCTAAATCTTAAGGCAAATAGTATTACAATAATGTTTTTTAAAAAATAATTCTCCGTCGTTTCTGTGTGACATTTAGTGACACGAGGCACAAAAGGATTGGAAATTAATTTATCGCTATCAGATCTATAACAGCAAAATTAAGTTTTACAAATATTGATAAAATGTTTAAAAAATGCTTTTCTGAAACATTCATTCATAAATTAAAAATTTCCCAGGGTAAAAACATTTTTATAAAACATTTATAAACATTAACGATATAGATTTAATAATCATTTCAAGTGGATCTAAAAAAATATTTTCTAAATAATTTTAAAGCCATTTAAAATGTATTAATAGTATTTTACCATTCTTACCGTTATTTTACCGTTTTTTAAGATTGACGGTACCGAGGACTGCACATTTTATAGGGATTGAAAAAATGGGATAACTCGAGTAAAAAATGAGTGTATAGGCTTTGATTAATCGTGAAATCTCAGCAGTCTACGCAACGCCCGAGTCAAACGAGTCTTTGAATGTTACTTTAGTAACTAGATTTAGTTAATAACTAGATCTAGTGAACAAAACTGGGAAGTGAGTGCATCTACCGAGGACGTAGCTAACTACGTCGGACGTCATACGTGGTTTGGGGACCGAGCGCAGCGAGGCTGCTTCTGGCGTGCTTGGACTTGCAGCCGCCAAGCAAATGTTGAATAAATCTCGATTACTTAGTTTCTCGAGAATGACTTCGCAACACTCGGCCGGCAGCCTCTTATGCATCAACTCGTGAAACGGATCCAGCGCCCAGCGTCGAAAAAATCCTCTCGACATTTTCTGGCACAGATGTCGAACGCAATCATCTCTGAATTCTGTAGAGAACTTCCCCAATTTTAGCGATCTGTCAAGCCGGAAGTAGTCCTGATATGTGAGCAGTTTTTCCTCCTCTTCGGGCCGCAACTGGACCAGATCGTAGAGCGACAGACTTGAATTTACTATTATTTTCTTCGCCCTGCTCGTGAATTTCTCGTCGTAGTAAAACTTTTTTTTTGGCAGCACCGTAAACTTCTCGAACAATCCAAGTTCATCAAAACATTTCATGATCGTCAGGGCGTCGTTTCGGCTAAAATCATAGCCTTTTGCTTCGAGTTGTTCGGCGATGGACAGAACACCGGACGCCGCTTTCATTACACTCACGAGCGAATGACAAAAAATTTTTGGATCGATAGCGGTTGAAAAAAGGCCTTTGGGAAGATCGGCGCCATGATCCAAGAGCACGTCGACGGTATCTAGCAATAGCCTCGCTATGGCCAATTCCAACGGTGTTTTACCATTGTTGTCCCGAGCGTTGACCTGCAAGGGCAGATTCAATTCGTCGCAGATCTTGAGCAAAATCCTCGCCGACCCGTCGCGGACGCGTTGCACGCAGATGTGCAAAGGAGTTTCGTAAAACTTGTTGACTGAATTAGGATCCGCGCCATGTCTCAGCAGTAACGTGGCCACCTCCTCGTTATGATAGATCAAGGCCTCAACCAACGGCGTGTGATCCCAGATGTTCAGAGCATCGATCCGTACCGGCCGATTCGATTCGTCGCAGGCTCGGAAAAACGTCTCGGCTACGGCGCCGGAAACGCCTTTTGTGCCCATAATGTGCAGAGGAGTGTCCTCCTTGTCCCACTTGGCAGAGTTCGGATCGGCGCCGGCTCTCAGCAGCAACCTTACTGCTTCCCCGTTATTTCTTTGCAGTGCCAAGTGCAGCGGCGAGTAGCCCGTCGGCCTTACGACTTGATTGGGATCCTGGCCGAGCTCGAGGAATCTCGTAATGATTCTTAACTGATCGTCATCGGACGCGAGGAGGTACCTGCAGGCCACGTGGAAGTGAGTCACGCCGGTGGCCTTCTCTACGTAATCTACGTCGTATCGGTCGTAAATTTTCAGGAGGTTGAAACATAACCCAACAAGACTGTCGCAAAACCAATCATCGTTTTGTAGCTCCCAATGCAATTCGAACAGACGATGCAGTGGTGTGAAGCGTCGCAACGACGGCCTGACGCCCTCACGGCACTCGACTTTGCCAGGCTCGTCTACGTAGCCGCACTTAACCACGAAATCGACGAACATTTTTCCTGGATCCCGACTGTCATTACGAAAGCAATTAACGGCGTCCACGAGTAGAAGCTCGATTTCTGCGGGTCGAAAGATATGCCGGAGATTGGGTAAGTTGTCCTCCCAATCTTCGATCAACGAAGAAACTCGAAGAAGAAAGGCGAGTCGTTTTTCTTCGACCTTCCAGTCGATGTTTTCTCGTAAACTCTTAAACTGATTAAAGCGGCTTTGATCCATTTTTCAACACTGCACTCACACACCACACACGATAGCTTATAATATATAATTGTATTAGAAATATTTTTACTATTTCGTTCGCTGCGATCGACGCGATATTTTCTACTGCTGTTAACTCTACGGCGTTGTAACGAGTAATGATTCTCTATGAAAAAACACATGGCCGAAGTAGCATCAGCCGTGCCCCCTCCGCTTTCTCTTAACACTTTCTAATTAAATCATTGATCGATGTACACGTCATGCTACCGTATTGTGTCGTTTCACCGAGCAACTGAAAAAGAAAATTCGGGCCTTACTTCGATATTTCTTACGTTGCACCATATATCCCTATATTTAAAAATTACCGGCAAATATAATTCGCTCAAGACAATTGGATTCCCTCGAGCTAATTAAATATTTACAACGACCGCATCGCAATTATTACTTCAAGTTGTTTCCGGCGTGGCCATTTTTCCAATTAAAAACCAAACTGCTGGGATAAATAAATGGTTTACAAAATGATTTAACGAATACTGCGGTAAGGTCAATGTGGGTATGTTCGTTCATTTTTATATATTTGCTCAATAATTAATATTATTACGAGGTAATGTAGAGAGGTAAAATGACTTGTCGTTGTCACTCGTGGAATAACCTCTTAAGTTACCACGAGTCATATTATGCAATTGCAATTTCAAATCACATGCATCAATCAGATGTTCAAATTCATCATGAAATCCATATAAATGTTGAGTTAATTCGAAACTAATATTTGTAGAAGGTTTCCTTGTTGTAAATGGTCCTTAATTCACGCCAAATGTATAAAATTTTGAATTGAATTTTATATTATCTTTTCAATGAATATGTACGTGAATCATAATAATCAAAAGATACTAAAAAATTTAAAAATCATACAATAAGTTTTTGAACTATTTTATAGCAAATTTTACATACCGCTGATTTTTATGATCGCATAAATTGTAATAACGTTTTAATGAAAGTATAATAAATACATTTTCTGTATAAGAAACTGTCCACAGTAGTTACCCTCATGGAAATAAAACTGTGGTAAAATTATGTGGAAAAAAAAAGTATGGCAAAATTATTGATTTAGCTCGTTTGCCATGGTTAATTTCCTATAATATTTTATTGCTCGCGACGCGTATAATATCGACGTGCCAGTGCAGAAAGTTGCCATTTCGTGCTCCGAGCTGAAATATGCCACATCGGTGCTCAGAATTTCTGCGTTCGAAGCTTCAATTTGAACGATTATCTTCATTCCAACGACAGATTCGGGAAGAGCATCCAATTTTACTTCTAAAACATGAAACATTAATATGGTAACTTCAAACGCGGAAAAAACCATCCTTCAGAACCGAGCGCCGAAGTGGTATCTTTCAGCTAGAACGCGAAATGGCTTCTTTCTGCCTGGAGCGCGACATGGAATCTTTCTGCTCTGCGAAGCGAAAAGCGGCATCTTTCAGCACTGGCAAGTCGATATAATACTAAGCTTACTCTTTTCACGCGGGTAAGATGTACAATGTAAAATTGTTTATTTAGCGCGTACCACATCAACTTTTTCAAACAAAGCTTCATTTCCCTACACCGCTATTATCGTGCGTAATTTTTTGACTTTTCTTCTGTCTTCTTTTTACGTGTAAAAGTACATGTTACGTAAACCTTATACGCATCGCCACGAATGTGTACACAGATACATACAATAAAATCAAAATTCTCAAGGTCTCCTCGCAGTTAAAGGCGCCGCGCTCGTCCTCGGGGCCGCGCTTAGTATACACACAGTATTAAGCTTCGAGCCTGCGTACATATACAGTATCCACGGTGTACGCGACATTAAAAGAGTTAGCTCGGAGCGGCAACATAGAGAGAGAGAGAGAGAGGAAGGGACCTTTATATGCGCTTCAAAGACACGCTCGGGCTCTCTCTCACACACACACACGAACACACGGCGTATATATACATAGTATAACGCGCAGCCGACGCGGAACGGACCAGGGGTTGGAGAGAGAGAAGTATAACAAGGGTTATAACAGCGGCAGCGACGGCGACAGCGGCATCGTGCAGAATTTTAAGAACGCCGAGCACGTACTCGAACCAATGCTGCGACATATCCTAGGCTATATATATGGAGCTAGTAAAACAAATACCTCCTTTTCGTAATACCGCGACTGCTGCTGCTGCTGCTGCTGCTGCTGCTGCTGCTGTATTACGTTATACGCGTATAAGAGAGATAATCTTCAGCTGCAGCGCGAGGACATTTTTGCGCTGTAAAAATTGATACGACCTTCTCTGCGGAGACACCCGCGCCGATTATATAGCCCCCGAGATCCCTGCAGATGCGGCCAGTGTTGTTGGTCCATACATATATACACGTTATTGCCCTTTATAATGAATAAAACTCGCGTGCTCCGGCGCAGAAACAATGGGGGCCCCCGTGCGATCCGAAATTTAAAACGACGCGCGCGAGCGACGACGCGATTTAAAGCGTGTGCCTCTTTTGATCGAGACACGAAAGAGAGAGAGAGAGAAATAGAAACAAAAAGCAAAGAAATCGTGTCCCCGAGTAAACAGACAGCAGTCAGTCGGTACGTAGAGAGACGGTATGACGGACGGCTGAAAGAAGTGGCCAATGTGGGCCGTGCGGGGCAGTGCCGCCGCGCGCACTGTTTCTCGCGACACGCCGCGGCACTCGATATTATGTGTTGTGTATATGTATATAAAATGCGCTCTGTGCCCTTTGTTTTTCGCTTTTCATCCCTCCCCCTCCTTCCTGATCGAGTACTCGGTAATTCGCTTCCTTTGTTGGGGGACCATTATATTCGAGGCGACATTCAATCGGTGTATAGCAGCAATTCGTGCATATAGAGAAAAAGTGACAGTCCTCGTCGTCGACCAAGCCTTTCTCTCGCGCGATCCCTAATTCTCCTCTCTTTCTCGTCTTACGTCGTGCTATACTTTTTTAATTCGAGGTTTTGAAAAGTCGACGGGCTAGAGCTCGAATAATCATCGCGTCGCTCGGTTGATCGCACTCGTGTACATACATCATATATATATCATCATCGGCAACTCGTGTTATAGCTGCAGTGCAGTGATCTAGTTTTGTACACGACTTCGGAGTAGTCTCCGATGTATATCTCTGCCTACCACTGCAGCCGTGTATACAACACTCGTACGTACACACACACGCCGATGGACCAGTTTTCACCTGATCTGGAGCAGCAGCGACGCGCCCCGCGCGAGAGAGTCGACGAGCCGCTTTGCTCTCTTTTTTTTCTATTCGCATACACACGTATCCCCGAAAAGTCGAGTATACACGGACAAAATGCGGATGGGGTCATTATTACGCGCGTATATATGTATGATATACCGGCTCGAGGCTCCGCAGACAGGATCCATATAAACACACGACGCGCTGCTGTACTCGCTCAGTTTCCGAAACGGGCCGCGAAATCTGTTTAAGCGCACGAGAGAGAGGATGAAAGGGAGAGAGAAAAAAAACCTGTCGTTGGGCCTGTGCGGCACGCGCGAGCCCAGAGACGAGATCGCGTCGAAAAACTGGTCCATCGTGTTTGCGTTGGATATAATATGATGATGAAAAAACGAGGTACTGGACAATGCGGCCGAGGGGGATGCTGTTGCTGCTGCTGACCACTGCGGAAAATCATCCTGATCACGATGATGACCGGTGTCCGGTTGCCGGATATACCTTTTTGACTCATCTCTCGCTCGCTGCGTACTTATACGGTAAACGAGTCTTTTTCTCGTTCTATCTTGGTCTCTCTCTCTCTCTATGTTTATATTGGGACGTATTCAACGAGGACTAATGATGCTGTTTTGATGCGCGGATGAATAATAATATCGCGCGCCCTGGAGATGAAACGGGGCGCGCGATTAATAAAACCGCATTATGCTATAGCGGTGCGATTCCAGTTCATTGTCGCGTGCGCGCGCGACTATATACAGTCGCGACACGATTATACCTGTTTTTGGCAGCCAAGTATTTTAATAGGATTAGGAATATTTTTACGCCTCGGTTGCGAGGGAGTTTGTCGCGCGCGCCCGCCCCGCGAGGGTGTGAGCCCGTAACGCGATAATTATGTCGTTTCTTCTTTCGTTGGAGAGGGTATAATGTTGATGCTTTGGATCTCTGGTAGAAACGCTCGATATTTTTATAGTTAGTTTGTTTTATAGTTATTTACTGTCAGTTTGTTTTCGACTTGAAATTGATTTTATGTTCGAAACTAAAATCATACGTCCAAAAAAATGTATCATTATGAGCTGTACAAAAAAAAACGATTTTCTCATCGACTTCAAGCTTTTTTATCATAATTCTTCTTTTTTTTACTCACTTTTTGAAAATTTTGTTTAGAATAGGGTAAAGGATAGTTGAACCAGTGAATAGTCACTTTGGAAAATATACCATAAAAACCAATTAAAACTACATTTGTATGGACGTTTTATGATTCTTTAGTGAACGATGCCTCTCGTTCAAGAAAAAATTATAATTATTGCATATCAAAAACTGGTAATTTATTGATCGAATGCGCTAAATTTGCTGCTGCCTACGAAAACGATTACTTTTCAAAAATCATGAAACGAATCAAATAACGTTTATTGGAGTATTGGCTACACAACAAATTTTCGAGTTATTGTTTTCTTATGCAACGGCAAATTACTGGTGCAATTACTCTAATTATTCGAAAAAGGCAGTTAGAAGCACTTGAAAAAAAATGAGTCAAACTTTGAAACTGATAGCTCTGAAAATGATTTAAGATTTCTAAGTAATCATCACTAAGAAAATCGGAAGGAAAACCGAGAAGGAAAGGTAGCACAAAAACAATAAATCCGTGCTATGACTTATAAAAATAGTTTTCCTTTCCCTCTTGCAGACTTACAGATAAAGGTACTCTCCATCTGGTAGTGGAGACTCGAAGTAGCAATATCGAATTTAACGTAATTGAAAACTTGATCTAAAATTTGGAAACAATTAAATTGTCATATTGAGGTCCTTTAACATGTGCTTGATTTTTGTGACCTAATTGTAATAGAAAAATCATTAAAAGCAAGCTATCTAATGCTACTATATTTTAAAACATTTCATATAGTAATTTTTCAGATGATTTTTTAGAGGAATAGATGTTGATCATCTCTACCAGGTATATAGAGGATTATCGTTTAACTTTAAATGCCTACGTCTATCTAATAATCGAATTTATCAAAATCATTTGATAATATCAACGAATTTTTACGACGAATTCAGAAAAATCAAAACTGCGCACGTTACACTGCTGCTTCTCGCGGCCAAATACTGTCACAAAATTGGCCCCGGGGATCACGAAAGAAAAGAGTTGCCTCTAAAGCTATTTAAAAATTATGATCTGTACGAGTGTATCACTAATGTTATAACTCACTTTCATATAGCTTGCACAAGGTTTCGATTGACTTATACAATTATTTTCACTTTGCCACTTGCAGAATTACGGATAAAAGTACTCTCCACCTAGTGGTGGAGACTTGAAGTGGTAATATCGCATTTAACGTAATTGATAAATGATCTAAAACAGATCAAAAAATGATCTAAAAATCTGTGGAAACAATTGAATTGTAATATTGAGGTTCTTTAAGATCTGCTTGATATTTATGATATAATTGTAGCAAAAAAATCATTAAAAAGAAACCAACTAATGCTGATGTATTTTAAAACATTTCATATAGTAATTTTTTATAGGAATTTTCAAAGTGATAGAGTTGATCATTTCTACCAGGTATATAGAGGATTATCGATCAACTTTAAATGTCTACGTCTATCTAATAATCTAATCTTATTTTCAGCTAGCTTAGTTACGGCGAAGTATCTTCTTCGTACTTCCACCATACGAATACAGAGGACGCGACCAACTCGACCGCTAGTCGAGACAAGTTGTTGGTAACGCAGATCTCAAAGCTTTTAACAGCAGCTGCACCATAATAGTCGGTCGATAAGTCAAATGTTCGCCATCCGTTTTTTCCTTCATCGACTGTTGAACAGAAGTTCAAACGTAAACGAATCGAAATGGGATTTTGGTTTATTCAAATAATTGAAAACGATAATTATTGATTCATGAAATTTTTATTATTAATTTTTTTTTTGTTCAACATCGTGGTTCTCAGTAGTAGTACATATTATTAATAGTACAATTTTTTTTTTTTTTTGCTGTTCGTTACAAAGCTCAACAACACACGACGAGCGCAAGTAAGTGGGGTTTTTTTTTGTTGCAGTCAGTAATGTACAATTTAGCTGAAGGAAGTACAGCGGAAGTGAGTCGTAGTACGTAAAAGATAGAGGTAAAAATTATATCGTTATTATCATTGCACAGCTCCGTTTTTTTTTGTTACTTTTTGATTTGTCTCAATTAATCGAATCAGAAGGGATTGGAGATTTTGCGTTGACATTAATACATATCACTTTAACGATCAGACTCGAAAAAGCTACGACGACACGACTTTTGCATAAAAAAGAAATATCCATTCGAGTTCGTTCGAGGCCGATGTTAAAACGCGTTAATTAATTAATCATAATTCATTAAATAAGTTGCTTTTTAAATAATAAAGCTCGTCGATGAGATCGCCGGATCCTCACCACCTGTTCCAGCCGTAGTAGCCGTGGGAGATGAGGGGCACACCATAGCCGTGGAGTCCACCGTGAAGACCGTATCCGTGCCTGTAACAATGAGTGATGAAACGATTTTGTTTAAAAGTCGGTCGAAAAAAATATTTCTCGTCGCGAATCGCGAGTTTTCCGAGGCGGCAAATTACTTTTGTCATTTCGTAATCGGATGGAATATGATAGATTCGCGATTGTATAATCGATGACGGCCGTCTATTATAGACAGTCTTGATAGTGGCGCGCGGCGTCGTATTACAATTTATAAACGCGACGACTAAGTCGTCTCACTTTCTTTTTTTTTTCCTACGGATGAAATGTCATATTAAACGCGTTGCAGGACTATTGCGACATCGATTTTATAACTATATTTTTTTCAGCGTCAACAATATAACAATTCTTCCGATTGTATAATACGAAAAAAAAATAATCGGTCGAGAAAAATAATAAACTCACGATAAGTAGCTGTGGCTGTAGACGACGGGACTATGGACATGATGTCCGACCACCCACGGGTTGTAGCCGAGCAGTCCTCTCTTCTCGATTTTCTTCTCCTCCGGTGCAGCGGCCAGGGGCTCCTCGGCTTCCAGCAGCTCCGGTGCTTCGGCCAGAGTCTCAGCGGGCTTCGACAGGGCTGAGCCGAAGGCAAGGCCCAAGAGAGCGAGGAAGATCTGCGATACCAAAAGTGTCAAATCAATCTCGATGCAAATACGTTAAAAAAATTATCGAACGTTGAAAGACGAACGAATACTACTCACCAAGAGCTTCATGATTGATTGAGTTGGTTTGTTTTTTCTCCGGGTGAAGCGAAAAAGACGTAATGCAGCGTTGCACTGATACACATCCAACGATCCGAGTGGACTTTTATACCGAGTTTTTCCATGCTAACTAGTTTATCCATTATGGTAAAATCCCCTGCCGATCAACGCGCTTCGCGCGGCCTAATGCGAACCTGATTTGCTGCCCCTCGAGTGAGTTAAGGCACGCACTTGCACACACACACACACACACACACACGTGTATGAGCGCGGGCACGTCATCTAACGCAGCGCACATATGACGCGGGCAATTATTGCGCGACACTTGGAAGGTCTTCCGACCACTCCTCCCCCGGCTTAAGCAAACTAGATTGCGAAATGTCACCACCGCTGCTGCTGCTGCTGCTGCTGCTAATTGCCAAAGATTGGCAAGTGCGAGATGAGCTCTCCACGTATAGTAGTAAGAATTACGTGGAGATCAAGAGGGTAATAAAAAAAATGAGTTGGACTACTTGAGCATCGATAATTGTCATTAGTTTATAGCTTTTTATTTATTTTTTGTTAATAGAATAACCGAGTTTATGAAAAAGTGAAGAATAATCAAGTACAGTTCTCAAAGCGAGTCACTCGCCCAGTGATTGAAAGATTTAGAAAAATTCTGCTTTCAAGCAGCTCGGATGCATGTTTTTAGTCAATTTCAGGTAATCGAACCAATAGTTTGTCAAAGTTCATACCTTCCTCTACCTATTAGAATTTTTACAGAATTTTCAATTGAGTTTTTCATTTATAAAAGTTCATGAAAATGAAAAAAAAAACGTGCTTTACTAGTGAATGAAACATTCGATCCAGTAAATGAAAGTGCAAATATAAGCATACATTGATTTGATACTTATTATAGACTGTAATATATCATCTTTTTTATTAAGAAACTAAAACATAAATTTATCATCCAAACCAACTTCTTTATTGCCATATTGCAATGATTAAAATAAGGGCACCTGTGTTAAATGACATAATTAAAGTATTTCAAGGTCATGTTATGATAATTCATGTTGTTAGACAAGTTTTTGTGATTTTTCAGGGATCTTTTTTAAAAATCTGTTTCATTCGAGTAGAGAAGAACCATTTTACAAACATTTTAAGACCTCATAGATAAAAATTGGTTCAAAACTCCAATCGAAATAATAAACGTTTCACGAGCAAAAAGTCTAACGAGAGGAGCGATCGTCAACTTTATTTACGGGCCTGCGCGCGGTAAGAATTACTTTTCTTTAACGAATTACGCGTGGCGATCGATATAAGCGGCGACGGAACCGGGGCCTGTTATTGTATACACAATTTTATCCAATCGGCTCTCGGCGAGTGAGACATATCGTAAAAATGCCGTTTCGATTTTGCATCGGATAACGACGAAAAATCACGTAGCTCGCTCGTGCAGACGATTGTAAATGTTTTAAAGCAATAGGAAAGAAAATACATAAAAATAAATAAACTTTGAAGGCCCGAAGTTGTACGGCCAACGGGTGTAAAAATCTAGTTTGAGTATAAGTTCCAGTTCGGCAGAAATACTCGAGATTAATAATGGTCAAATAACCAAAAATGACCAATTAAAATATTTTCAAATATACCATTAATTAGCTCGTTAAATGACCTTACATTATTTTTATATTTCTTAAAATTTAGATGTGTTTTCAATTTATTGAGAACAATAGGATATTGTCATTTTAAGCCTTAGCCACTAGATGGCGAGTACCTATAAATCTGTAAATCTACAAGTGTCAAAGTAAAGGTAATCATATAAGTCAAAGCAGTTTTTTGAAGAATATTGCCTTTTCTTTCTTCTGCCGGTCAAAGACGTATTTCTTCGCTTTCTCAGAGATACATAATTTTCTCTCTTTTTCTCCAACATAAGAAAAGCCCAAGTAGGAAGTGGACGACGGATTTTTACGTATCGCATATCTCGCGTCTTTGCTACACGAAACATTGCGCAATCTATCGGCGGGCCGCGTCGATCGTGACCGCGGCAGTTTATACACCATATAGTCGCGCGCCGCATCATCGATCGCGCTCATATACCGTGGCAGTTCTTCATTTTTCTATAAATGTTTGCGCGAACTTTTACGTGCATTTACGGCGATACCGCATTGTCGCACGTACATCTTATTAGAGAGAGAGAGACATCGGCTAAATTGCCAAAGTCAATGCGATTTCAATTATTACACGCCCCTGAAGAGCAGTTCTCTCGGCGGATCGCTCGCCGTGACGTACGTTTTACATGCTCGCTCGCGCGGATTGCAACAACAACGGCCGAAGAGAGCGAGCGCGCAATTAGATGCACGTGTTTGTAAGAAAATGAGAGTGATCTCGTTTTTCTCTTCGCGCGAGCGAGAGTCGATTAATTTTGCTTTATATCGAAGACATCATTACTCATGGCCATCGCAAAGTGTCGAATTCAATGTTGCATTCGCACGTATAATATAAACTGTACCAAGTACTGCACTTTATAATGTTTATACATCGTTAGAGGCACGTTTAAACGATATACGTTACAAAATTCTCGCTTGAGAATTCCAGTAGCGTCGCGCGCGATATGTAATTCGAATCTAATTCGGGAATCGACGAGAGTTGCATAATGATGAACCATTACCGAGCGCTCATTCGAAACAACAAAAACTACGAAGACAACAAAAAAAAAGAACGAACGAATTAAAATCGTCGAGGCGATCGCGAGCGAGCGACGTATACGTGTTTGTCAACCACCGATAACGCAATCAAAAGTATCGAAAGAACCAAAAAAAAGCACGAACCTTAAATCGTCGAACGTGTATGCAAGGATGCTGTTTTTTTACCGTTAGCCGTGCGAGCTATTTATATACACGTATCGCGACAAATAGTCGAGCCCACGACATATCCTTTTGCAGGCTTTACGGGTGTAAATTTTTTTCTTCTCTCTATAAACCCGCGTTGTTGGCTTTCTCTAGCGGTAGCGACTGCTCGAGGCGTATGCAACGCGCGGATAATATTCGCTATTATTTAATTCCATGTTCCCGCCCGACGATCGAGAAAATCCAAAGAAAAACGAAAATGAAGAAAAAAGGAAAGGACGACGCTTCGATCGCGAATTCAAGGAAAATCAATTGTGACACGAGCCAACAACGCGTTGTATACGTATTACATCCGACTCTCGAGCGTTCGACGGCATCGGAGGATACATAATAAATCGTCGAGCTTCGCGCTTCATTAAATTTTTCCTCCGATCGTGTGCGCGAGGATACAACGTTCACCCGCGCCATTGACTACCTTTTATTTAATTTTTTTTGTCGTCGTCTCTCTTCGCCTCGTGTATACACACAACGATAATGTACGATCATTGCGATCTTTATTATCTCTCTCTCTCTCTCTCTCTCTCTCTCCCCTTTTAATCATAAGGCTGCATTTGCGACAAGCGATGCGCGTCGTTCGTTGTCTTACATTTTTTTCCATCGTTCTCTCTCGACGTCCGCAAACGTAATGCTTTGAAGTTTTCCTATCGGGTAAAAAGATGCTCTTTTATATACTTTTCTTTGTCAAACATTCGAGTACTGCAGGGGGGGACTTACGACACTGTATATATTTTACAACACAATTTAGCGAAAAAAAAAATAGGCGCTCGCCTGTGTTTACGAGTCGAAACTCGCGCGCTCGCGCTCGTTATATTATATCGCTGTTGTTTTTTGCATGCCAACAATGCACCGAGATATGCTTAAACTGGAGCGGCTAATAAACGATCGACGTGCGCTTTATTTTACGCACGATTCGATCATTTTCATACGTGTAATACTGATATATACACGCATTCGATTCAGCCGCGAGTGTGTCGCAATCACTGCTGCGGCTGTTGCTGCCGTTTAAACGAGCAAATACGTGTATTACTACGTGCGTAATGACGCTTAACTCGAAGCCACTTAATTCCGCTTGCAGAGAGCTCTTTATATATTCGAGAAAAGTGCCCCGAGGAGCGTTTCTCACCTGAGTAATAAAGAAGATCTATAAAAAATTATAGAGAGAAATTGTCTTATTCGTGGCGCACTTTTTAATTATGATAATGATCAAAGAGAATGTCGCGGAGAGTCGAATTTTTGCACCAAAGTGCATTACGCGCGTTTACAGCTCCGCTGTGTCGGTATTTTTTTTTTTTTTTTACCTATGGAGCGGTGCGCATGAGTCTATATAGGCGTTGCAGCAGTGCGCTTGACTCGTGCCTCTATATAATCAACAGGTGGGACCCTATCGTCGGAATATATGTATATGAGCGATTTAAAAAAAGAAGTAAATTAATTTTCAAATAAAAAATCTTGAAATTTCGGTCAGTATACGCGTGTAATCGAACGTTGATTATTCTTCATTGAGACCTCAGACATGAAAAAATTTCTGAAGAGCGGAAATTTTACAATGTATTTTCTTATGATATTAAATTATTTTTGGCTTCAAAACATCGAATTACAAAAGTTCAAAAAATTGCCATGTATAATTTGTGGAAAATGTTGAACCAATGATGCACAAATTCAATTATTTTTCACTCGACAATCATCACTTTGCATAAAATATATAATTATAGACGTCCGAAAAATTCGTGTTTATTTATCGAATGGCACAGATCTACGAGCATTCTGTTGTTTACATCGTGCGTGGCATGCATGACCTCCTCTTGTGTTTCTCGGAATGGTGCTCATTTGCCGTGCGTGCCATTAAGCGCCAGACTTACACACGTAAAAGGCTACTCGCGGAGCAGACGCAGTTTTCCAAAATTTTGCGAATAAAACACGCAAATATTTGCCAGTTTTTCAATTTAGTTAGTTTGTCGTGTGAAATAACCACAGAGAGGTTGATTGTTAGCAAAACTCCAAGTGAGATAAATGGAGTCCAGTGATTTAATTAATTGTGCTGTCAGGTAATTTTATGAGAATCAAATGATAATAATATCATAAAAAAATACCTAACCTCATCCGACTTATTTCAGAGTGAAAGAGGAGCCTAGTGATGTGCCGATTAGTGAAAATGATAGTGAAATGATTGACGAGAAACCCGATCTTAAGAACATCCAACTCTTACCACATCCGCCAGAAAATTCAGTAAGTGTTGATAATTATATTTACGTAAGTTGTAATTGTGTGTAACTCGTACATTTACATTTTCGACAGATCCCTACCGTTCGGAAATGTGAAGGAAATCATGATATTGTATGTGATGATAAATTGAAAATAGTTTTTGAATGCCAAGACGTCAAGCCCAACATTAATTTATCAGCAGATCAGAAAATTGAAGATGATTCGCGAGATATCGAATATAGTGATGGTTGTAAAACTCAAAACAAAATTAATATAGATCCTGCAGTAGTAGTAAAACAAGAAATTGTGGGTGATGCTGCAGAAGGATCGAATTTGAATTTCAACCCTATAATTGTCGAACAAAATGAAAAAAGAAGAATTACAAAAAAACTTAACGAAGAACATGATCTCAAAAAATACATGGGTGCGATGCATAGCAAAACAACCCAAGCATGTGAAATATGTGCAAAGAAATATTCAAATAAGTATAATCTTAAAATCCACATCGATTCGATGCATAATAGTGTCACACATACATGTGATATATGTGGCAAGAAATTTTCACAAAAAAGTTATGTCAAAATTCATATCGATATGGTGCACAATGGTGTTAGACATGCATGTGATATTTGCGGGAAGAAAAGCTTAACTAAAAGTAATCACAAAAACCACATCGATTCAGTACACAATAGAGTCACTCATGCATGTGATATATGCCAAAAGGCATTCTCAGACAAAAGTAATCTCAAGAAGCACATCGACTCGCTACATAATGGTATCACTTACGCGTGTGATACATGCGGAAAGTCATCCTCAAATAAAAGCAATCTCAAGATGCACATCATGACGGTGCACAATAATGTTATATATGAATGTGATATTTGCGGCAATAAATTTACAGCCAAATATAGTCTCAAAATGCACATAGATTTGGTGCACAATGGTGTCACACATGCATGCAAAACGTGTGGAAAGAAATTCTCAAACAAAATTCACCTTAAAAGGCACATAGATTCGGAGCATCATAAAATCACGCAACCATGTTATATATGCGGAAAGTCATTTACCCAAAAAAGTTCTCTCAAAAAACACATGGATTCAGTGCATAATGGTGTCACATATGCATGTGATATTTGCGGAAAGAAAAGCTCAACTAAGAGTAATCTGAAAAAACATATCGATTCGGTGCATAATGGTGTTAGACATGCATGTAATATATGTCAAAAGACATTCTCAGACAAAAGTAGTATTAAAAGACACATCGACACGATGCATATTGGTATCTATCATACATGCGATATATGCAAAAAGAAATTTTCAACTAAGACAGATCTTCAGATCCATATCGGTGGAATGCATCATGGTACCACACCTGCACCCAGTACAAGCAGAAAAACTCCTTAACGAAGCAACGTCTTGAAGCCCATATCAATCCAGCAAATCACTGACACATTAAAATTTGATGCACGTTTAAAATGTAATATACATGTTTAGAAGACAAATACAAATTTTTCATTCATAATGATATCACGTAATTCTCCAATATTATCTTATAATAAAAACTTAATAAATTTTTGCAATATGAAGTGAATCAGTGAATCATATCATAAATATTAAAGATATAATAAAATTTTGAGCCCCTTAGGTTAATATATTAATTTTCACGTTTAATTTTTACTTTTCAGAACTTAATCGCTTAAATTATAAAACTTAAAAAAAATCAGAAAAAATTTTAAACACAGAATAAATAGTATATATTCACCAAAAAAACACGATTTTTCATTTCCTGTAACACAAAAATTGCTGTAGACAAAATATTCATCAAAACTCATTCAATACCTAATCTAGCCTCGAATCTCAAAGATTTATCATAGAGTCGCTCGTATACATCGTGACAGGAGAAACTTTTAACTCTTTTTTTAACGGTTCTTTCCGATATTATGCAAAATGCTCGCGGGCACGCGCGCGATACGCCTCCTCCCACGCGGCTTGGCCTGGGGGGCCCCGCGATCAGCGACACCCTTCCTTCTCTTTTCTGTTGTCTATATAAATTTTTTTTTCGTCTCTTTCTCTTTCTTTTCATTTTCCTATGGGCTCTGTGTGCAAGCGAGCGAGCGAGCACAAGTTGACCGCAACAAACGAGCCATTATTTTTCATGCCGTTTGACTGTCGAGCGGAGCTCGTGGATATCGGGGCCAGTTGAGCCGCGGAACTTCGGCCAAACTGATGTTTCGCTAATAGACATCCGCAGTTTGATAGATATATGTATAATATTGCGACTCGACAGAGGTAGTTTCAAGTGGTTTACAAGTTAATTGTATTATACAGTCACGAGCAGTTGACGAGTGAACTCGTTTGTATTATTTAGTGAATATAAGCGATAAACGTGAATTTTTGTGCCTTAAATAAGTATGGACGAATCGTAAAATGATCGCCGAGCAATCGCGTAGAGAAAAAGAAACCGATTGACAGTAAAATCACCAAAAAAAAAAAAAAAAACAATGAGATTCGCTCTACTGCTGTGCCTCAGTCGCTTGGTTCTGTCGATCCACGGACAAAATGCCGCCGACGCCGACGTCGACTCGTCCTCGTCGTCGATCAGCCTCGAGTTCGACGGCATGAGCGACGAGGAGAGCCAGCGACACAAACGGGCCCTCGGCATACTGTTGCAGGGCTTCATGGAGGCGCTGGGCTATCAGGTGTCGCCGATCCAGATAGCCACTCTGCCGGCGGCGGCTCAGAATCCCGTGGCAGCCGCTGCGGCCCCGCCGATGATGCAGCTCATGCCCAACGGCTCTGCACCGACGCCGAGGCAGCGCGAGACTCTGCGCTTCACCGGCGTCTTCAATTTCGGCAACAACGTCAACGCCACGAATCTCGTGGACCATCTGGCGCAGTACGAGCGAATTTTTCACGGTAACAACAACACTACGACGGCACCAGCGGCATCGAGCGGTAATAATAATAAAAAGAGCAAAAAGAAGAGCAAGAAGCCGAAGAAGCCACCGATACCCGATCCGCTGTTCGTGAAGATACCGCTGCCGATCGCGCCCGATCTGCCGGCGGCCCAGCCGATGCCCGACGATCACGAGTTCTACGATCAGCGCGACAGCCACGAGCAGCACCTGGACGAGTTCCACGAGAGCGACGACGAGGCAGGCAAGCACGGCCACTACCAGGAGGAGCACGACGACTCGCGCCACAGCGAGGAGTACCAGAAGAATCACGACGAGCACTACGAGGATTACGAGCCGTACAATCGTAATTATCCCGGCAAAAAGGCCAAAGAGGAGGAGGAGGTGGAGGAGAACGATAATAGCAGTAGGCCCAAGGAGAAGCTCACCGAGTACAAGAACAATCGCAACGTCGTGAATTACCGGGTGGAGAACAAGGAGCTGCATCATCCGGACGAGGTGGCCGAGGAGGTGCCGTCGCTGCCGATGTCGCCGCCCCTGACCACCCTCGAGGACGTGGACGGGCCCGCGTCGGACTGGCGCGAGGCGGACGAGAAACGCGCCCTGGAGGTGGCCGCCGAGCAGGAGGCCCTGGCCGAGGCGTTGGCGGAAAAAAACGCCGAGCGAGAGTCCGAGGCGAGGACGCGCCAGAGGGAGCGCGACGACGAGGGAGAGGCGAATTACGAGGCGGCGGATAAGTTGCTGTGCGACGAGAATTGCGAGGACTACGGGAAGAGCGAGGAGGATGTCGAGGAAGCGGCCGACGACAACGCGAACAAGGAGAACAATCAACGCAGCTATCAGGCTCGGCCGGTGGTGGCCAAAGGTAACGAGGCGAAGCTTCGAGACAGCTACGGCAAGTCGCTGCAGGACGCCGAGGGCGGGCCGATCGACGAGCGACTGTCCGGCTACTTCAGCATGTTCAAGGACCCGGACAGCGGCTTGTACGATCCCGACCGGATCAAGGAGTACGAGTCGGCCAGGTTGCCGTTCTACGATTACAGCGAGTTCTTGGACGGTTTCAACAAGATACAGAGGCAGATGAGCGGCAACAAGTACGAGGAGTACGACATCGACAAATCGTTGGCGGGTGATCTGCGAGCCGAGCACAGGTCGAGGGAGGAGGAGGAGGTGGCAGACAACAGAGACGCCACGAGTCGATCGGCCAACGAGTGCAAGTGCGATAAGAGCGGCGAGGAGCGACAAGGTTCGACGACCCGATCGTTCGGCCCGGCAGCGCAGAAGTCAGCAGGTCCTGCACTGCCGTCGACGACCTTCAGCCCGTACTTCTTCGCTTCCTACGATCCCTATGAGACCAAAGAGGAGATAATCGCGAGACTGACGTCGTACGAGCCGATAACGAGGCCCGCCACCGCTGCGTTATTTTCCGCGGACGATGCTGCCCGTACTTCGCTGCCGTCGCCGCCGCCGATCGGTTTCGCCGCGGAGCGACTGCTGCACGACGCCGCCGAGATCAAGGAGATCGAGTCGTGGCCCGAGGCCAGGCCTTCGCCGTCCACCGAGACGTTGAATTTGTTCAGACCCGCGCAGCAGGGCCTGACGACGGCTTCGACGAGGAAGAAGCAGCAGCAGAACGTGGAGATCGTGGACGAGAATAATCGTACGCCGTGGGTGCCGCTGGTGCCGATCGACGCCAAGAGAAGATCGTCGTTTAGCGAGCAGCAGCAGCGATCGCAGTCGAAACTCGCTGCTAAAGCGACGTAAGTATATATAAGACCGAGATAAATGAGCCATTTTCTGTTTTACACTAGAGTTAATTCAATTCTTATAGAAATATTTTGACTTAACCACTAGCAGATTTAAAAATGGAGGTACTCGCCATCTAGCGGTGGAGTATGTCTTTAATTGTGATTGAATTATGACACGTTTTTCGGCACAAGTATAGAGCAAAAACGAAATCAGTACGAAAATAGTAACTTTCGAGCAAAATGTTTAGATTTGAGTGTAAAATTGAATCGCTTCTGTTCATTTTTGCATAAAAAATAATGCATGTCGTTTCATTTTCATGCATTTTTTATGCTCTTTATGTAAACAAATTTAATCGAGGCTCATACACTAGTTTTCGACGATGATTTCATATAAAATCCAATATCGGTAGTACTTTAATTTTAATGGCTGATTTACATCAAATGTTCGTTAAATGTAAGGTTTTTTTTCTGTAATGTACACGTCAATCAGAATAATATCGTTTATCGAAATCCTTGCATTTGTAATGCTACAGGCATTCGATAATGATTTCTGATGCAAGTGTTCTAACTGTTATGGCATCGTTCATTATCCCATATAAAGAGTATAAAATCCGACTAACGAATCTACGTCACGCGCGCGAGCATATATATCGCTCATAATTGCATTGATCGAAACGACCATAAAATTTAAACAAATGATAAACGTTAGAATTTCGATGGGATTACGCTTCTGATTACACCGATTTTTGGTCATCAAACGATCATAAACGTGTCAAAGCCTGACAGTTTTCAAATGCTCGAGTAAAGTTGAAGAAGCGTTTATTCGAAATTTAATCAACGATGAACAGATGGTCAATGCCATTGACTCACGATCGCATTCTTAGAAAAAAAGAAAGTAAAGTAAACAACGCACGCATGAGATACCCCGCGTTGCGCATAATACCCCGCGCGAGCTGCAGCCAAGGTATAATATTATTCATCGCACCTAAGAAGCGACTCGATCGACTCGATTGCTCAATAATAAAAAAAAAAATTTGTTTCGCAGGCTGAATTCCTACGAAGCGACGACAACAACAACGACTTCGACGACGACTACGACAACAACGAGCAGACCAACGAATCATCGCTCGTCGTACGATGACAGCGGCGGCGGCGGCGGGACGACCAAGAGGCCCAGCAGCTCCTCGTTCCTGGGGGCCTCGTTGCGCAATTTCTTGCCGTCGACTCGTCGCTATCACTATCAGTCGCGATCGCCACGACCCACCAAGACCATGAAGAGGAAGAAGAAGAAGTACGACTTTTACACGACGAAGCCGGCGACGACGAGATTCGCCGGGTCGGCCTCGGCCGTCGTGCCGACGACGATCGCCGACAAGCCGACCTCGAATTACGTCGACGGTCGAGGCGACGGCGTCGTACCGCTGATAGCCGAGCCAACGCCATATTATTACGACGATCAAAGAGTCGGCCCGTTCGCGGAAGAGCTACTGTCGCAAAACACCAACCCGGAAAGAGGAGTGAACGTCAAAGAGTACAGAAACCACGTCGAGTCCGTGAAAGTCAGGGAGCAGCGACTGCGCCCGGAGGGCACGACGCAGCGGATATTCAAGTACACGAGGCGACTTTGAAGCTTCTTCCATGATTCGTTCGATACCATTATTTTTTGTTTATGTTTTGTTTTTAAGTACGATTAAATTGAGACTAGAATAATTTTCAGTTCAATTATATTGAAAAAGAAAGTATTGAAAATTCTCATGAAAATATATCAGTGAATACATAAAAACCATTAGCGGTCACCGCCCACTTTTTGTTACGATGTAATACGTGTAGTAATTAAATAAAAGCTCCATCACTGAATCATGCTTCGGAGATAAAATCCTTAAACAAACACAATTTCTGCATACGATAAAGCTCATTTATGAAATTAAATTTACTATCTTTTAATGTATAATAATCAATGTAATATACGATGTAATCAATGCGCGAGAGAAAATGTTTAATGTAAAATATATTTTAATTTATTTTGTTTTTATACAAAACCATCTTTTGGTCGAACTGTAAATTATAATTTAATACATTATGTGAAATTTATCACGAAACTTAAATATAAATATTATAAATGCATTAGACTCTATTTTAGTTGGTAAAGTAGAGTTTTGTGTAATTTAACTCTCCACGTTTGATACAAGGGCTCTCATGACAACAGTTGTCTACACCAAATTTTCTCCTGACATTATTATTATCAAAAAATAATGCAATTATTAATACAATTTTCTATGAATGAGAAGCTTTCAATTAAATTTTTAATCAATTTTTAAACTGTACTAACGTGATATGTTCAAGAAATAAAGAAATATTATAAATTAAATATGAAATATTGCGCATGTATATTGAAGATCTCTAATGACAATAAATAGCAATAATAATAAACGTTACCGATGAGCCGAACGAGAGGCTTTCAATTAGATTTAAATAAATTTGAATTGTATTAACGTGATATGTTAATAAAAAAATTAAAAAAAAATTATTTCACTCAATTACTCGCTAAAGAAATGTACACAAAAAATACATTTTCATTCTTATTTA
The DNA here is from genome assembly GCF_000599845.2 of Trichogramma pretiosum. Lineage (NCBI taxonomy): Eukaryota > Metazoa > Arthropoda > Insecta > Hymenoptera > Trichogrammatidae > Trichogramma > Trichogramma pretiosum. The sequence goes on along the minus strand of NW_019641638.1, from coordinate 379,022 downwards.
AATACACAAACTCTTTACCATCCGTCCGATTGATCGAAGGTACGACAATATCGACGGGGGATTTATTCGTAACAATAATTTTCTTACTGCGTCAACCACCACTCACACCCTCTAAGATGCATTGAATTATCACGATAAATCCCATCCACAGGTAATTCCCATGCATCCTCGCTCTTGTTGCTCCTCTTGGTGACGTGCTCGTAAGGCGCCGTCGACTTTTTGAACCTCTTGTCGCGATGCTGTATGAATTCCACCGGAGTACAGGAGGTCAGCTCGTAAGCGGGCGGAATCGGCCTTATGCAATTGTTGAACGATCGACGATCGTCTCGTTGTTGTTGTTGTTGTTGTGGCGCGTAGTCGCTTTTGAACCAGGGTCTCGACTGCGTGTAAGCCGCGAGGAACGCCGACTGCAGGTCCCCTCGGCTGCACAGCTGGTCCTCTGGCAGTCTCTTCTGCTTTTTCGGCTCGAGCAGGGCCGACTCGACCGACGACGCGGACATGTTTCTTTTTCTCGGCTGCTGCTGCTCGTCGATCAGCATGGGCACGACGTCGATCCTCGTGGGAACGTCGAGACAAGTACTCGCGAACATGATGCGAAACTTCTGCGAGGATCGATTGTATTTAGTTGATGCGTACCAGAGATGTATTAATTAAATTTAAAGAAAAAAATTACCTTGTTTAGCTTTGAACTGTAGAATCAAAATTTACGAGTGTACCGTCGCATAGAGCCGTGAACGATCGAATGCTCCGAGTTTACATAATACGACGTTGAGTTTGCCGAAATTGATATTGGGAAGCTCACGCGTTGAATCAAAACAAACCAAGATCTAAGAAAACGTTATCGATCGAGACACCGGTGTACAGAAGTTAATTTCATTGTTGTCGTCCGTAATAGATATTTTCAAGATCAATAATAGTAAATATAATATGGAAAAATAATATTTTTGGTTTTATTAATATATATTTATAATAATATCATTATTTACAATAGAATATATAATAATATATATCAATTTTTAACAAACAACGTAATTGAGTACATTCAAAAGTTTCATTCACCCTTCAGTTTTTTTACCGTGAATCACAAATATAACCTGCAGAGTAGTAAACTAGCTCGCGGTATTCCTTGACTAAATCATTCAGTCTCTTTACTTCTCTCTTCGACTCGAAGTACTTATTTTTCCAAAAATCATTGAGGATCGTCAGATTGACTAAATCTGGACTTTTGTTCGAGCAATTGGATTGCTTCCGATCATCTTTATAATCAATCGTTTGATGATAAATTTCGTCGAAACTAGCCTCGACATCGAGTCCGGCCTCTTCCGCACTCCGCTTTTTAGACAAAATTTTTGGCTCGTCGCTGAGTTTCATGCATCCTCGTTGAATTTCCTCGTCCGAACTATCGGCCGAATTCATACGAGATGACGAACATCTTATGGATACGTTGTCGGTTATCAACGACTCGTTCGACGGACGCCAAGATACGGTTGCTTTTGTGGGAGCGGTGGCAACATTCGATGCCGATGCAGCAGCAGCGGATTTTGTCAAATCAATCGGCGATTGGTGGAACAAACTCGTCGCCGTGTCGAGCATAGACGCATCCGAATGTTGAAACTTGGCCTTCTTGAGCAATAATTGCAGCTCGTTGCAATCGCAGACGTCGTTCGAGGGTCGTCGCTTCACCGACTCCACCGACGAAGCTTGAAGTTTCCGAAGATTTTCAAGAATTTTGTCTAAACTCGGGCCTCCGCGCGACGATGATTGTCTCTCTACGGATTGCATGATGCTGCTGTCTTGAAAGAGGCAAGTATTTTCTCAAAAATAAAGTGCTTGGCACTGCACACAGCCTGTGATTCAAGAAGAAATGACGATTCTTTTGAATGCACTCAAAAATAACTTAAAACGATTTTGGCTTTTTACACATTGACCGAACAAACGTGTACTTTTTTCTTATCTTCTCACACGTTGACTTTTTTTTTATTCAGTTCTTTTTCGCCCTTTTCTCTTAATCCTATTTTCTTTTACACTTCATGAGTTGCGACTTTGAGCGCGGCCCAATCGTTAGTACTTCGTTTACGTATTTTTGCTTCGAAATAGTACACTTTGTTTAATATCTTGGAATAACAAGTTATACTCGATTTCTGAAATTTGAAAAACTTTTGTAATTTATGATTTATTTTGGTAATTCTTGAATCATTTTTTTAACTACTATATAAATATAAATAAGATTGGCCTAAAAATTTAAATCGGCATAAAATTTCGTGCAACCGTCGGTATAGAAGATTTCTTGAACGTAACTACCAGCAAAACTCGTTAGATGGCTCTGGTTGTACATGTTTACATTTTATCGCACCTGTGGCAGTATAGCTCTTAATCTAACACATACAAAGTATGTAACCTTCTGAAAAGTTTTGATTATTTCGAATTCAATCAGAGAAAGTAATTATTCGCCCAGTGGAGAAAGTGTTACAGGTTTTTTCGAATTTTCACAGTAATCCGTGAGTCAACACAGCTACGAGTGACATAAACATGGAAAATCATAAAGAGTTCGTTGATTTAATTACCAAACTCGGAGTTGGTACGAGGCCGGTCAATGATCCGTTTTTTAACGAGACGCACGATAAGTGCAAAGTTTTTGCGAGAAAAGGAGTCGTGGCCGAGGACAACGAAGAATTTTTGCACAAAGTGTAATTTATCCTTTTGTTAAACTATACAATTAAACCTAACCTATTCACTGAATTATTGCTCTTTTATTATTTACAGCGTGAGAACGTTCCCTTGCAATGTGTGTTCGAAGGAGTTTAAAAATCTATTGGATTTCGAGTTACATTATAGCGAGCTTCATCACTACAAGTGTAGCACGTGCAACAAAAGCAGACCATCGAGTCATCTACTGGACTTGCATATTCAAGAAAATCACGACAGTTTCTTTCAAGTTCAAGCTGAAAAAAAACCAATGGTATGTACCTATTCGTATGAATTACACTTAGAAATTAATTCGTTATTTCTTCAATACTAGATTTATAAAAACATATTAATAATTTTCTATTACCGTTTATATTTATTTTTTCAGTATAGATGTTACTTATCCGAATGCAAAGATGTATTTTTCACTCCTGCCCTGCGCAAAGATCATTGCAGAAACGATCATCAATTTCCCGCCACATACAGATTCGAAGAATTCGATCACAAGGAGAAAAAACCGGATGCCGATAAAGCGGCGAAGAAAAAGGATAAGTCCGACTCGAAGCATCAAAGCAAGAAAAGCGAGGGTCATAGTCATAAGCCGGGACCAATCGTAACGAACAAATCTCGCACTTTTTCGAATAGAAATTTTTCGGTGCAACCTATAGGTCAACCCGACGATAGTTCACCGATCAAGAATGAAGAACCCAAGAAACCGTTCACGGGATTCATTCCGAGATCCGTGCAGCAAAATATGTACGCTAAGAAGTTAACGAACAATAAAGAAGGAACGAAAGATGTTTTGGAGTCGGAGAGTCTCATGGATTTGGCTGAAACCTTACCCAGTATTCAAGGTATTTATAACAAATGATAAAATATGTATTAAAAAAAATTATTTATTATGAAATTGGAAGCGAATAGAAGATATTTTTGGTGGGTTCAAATATAGAATTAGGCAAGAGATATATATTTTAAGCGTATGACTGTATTTTATTATTTTATTACAAAAATTTCGTTTTTTACTTACTTTATAACAATCGATGCTTATTAATTATACTATTTACATGAATATGAGTTTCCTACCGCCGGATTGATTTTCTAAATATTGTTATGAGCTAACGGCTGCAATTATAATAGAAAAATTGCAACATTTAAAAAAATAAATCTCCAAAATTACAGCGATGAAACATTTAAAAAACTCGAAACTATCCCGTTAAATTAACATTTGCGACAATATGTAACTATGAAAACACACCATATAAAAAATACAACCAAATTTACAATATTACAGCGATGAAAAATTTTAAAAACTCTAAATTATCACGTGAAATAAACATTTACGACAATATGTTACTATGAAAACACACCATTTATAAAATACAATCAAATTTACAATATTACAGCGATGAAAAGTTTTATTTAACGGGATAGTTTCGAGTTTTTTAAATTTTTAACATTTGCGACAATATGTTACTATGAAAACACACCATATAAAAAATACAATCAAATTTACAATATTACAGCGATGAAAAATTTAAAAAACTCGAAACTATCCCGTTAAATTAACATTTGCGACAATATGTAACTATGCAAACACACCATATAAAAAATAACGCTAAAAATAAAAATTTTGGTATTTTACGTAGAGAAATCGGAACTACAAAACCTATAGTACATTGTACTTTCGTTAAAATCACCAGACTTTTTGTTCTCTCTCTGTCTCTCTCTTTTTTAATACTACGGATATGTATTTGACGATATATCCGGGGCACATTTACAAAGTGTCTTTTAAACTATTACGATTAAAAAAAAAAACAACGAGCAATGAATCTATCACGCCATCGCATTCGTTGATTTTTAAAGTCTTGATATATCAGTGTTATATTTACAAAGTGTATTTTAAACTACTACCATTAAAAAAAAACGACGATATACCGTCTCCTATGCCACGGGCTCGATCGGCGGCGACAACAACGACGACGACTTGACGCGAACCGGACTCTCTCGTCGCTGCAGCCTGAGCAACTGTTGCGCCTGCTGCTGCACCGTCATCTGCATCTGGCCGAGGGCTTCCTCGAGAAACGCCACCCTGTTCATCAGTCGGACGTTCTGCAGCTTCATGAATTCCGCCCAGATGGCCAGCTCGTCCTCTCTCATCTTGCGGGCGTCTCGCGATTTTTTCGCCGCCTCGTTGTTCTTCTTCCTCTTCTCGAGATAGGTCGCGTCTCTCTCCTCGATCTTGCTCTCGTTGTTGCTCGTCACCTCCGCCGACTGACTGTTGTTGTTGTTGTTGTTGTTGTTGTGGTCACCCCCATTACCGCTGCTGCTACTGCTGCCCGATCGACTCATCTTCGAGTTGTCTCCCGTCCTCTTTATCTTCGCGAGGGACTTTTCGCGGAACTCCAAGAATTCCTGATGCGTGTGCTGGTCGAATAATAACGTCGAGTTCATCACCAGCGACATCGGGTCCTTGGCGATGGCTTTGAACGGTCGCACCTGCGGCGACGAGGCAGGGGCTACGTCTGCCGCCGCCGCTGCCGTCGAGGCCAACAACGGCTTAGTTATCGCCGCTGGTTTCGACGGGAACGAAAATCGAGGGAACGCAACCGATTCCGGACTCACCTGGTTCGCGTACAAGCTCTGCATCGGCGCGGTCGAGTACGGATGAAACGAGTGCCGATGGCTCCTCAACCTTTTCACCTCGTCTTCGACGCTTATCACCGACGGTCGAAACTTGGGCGTCGGCAGCGAGTCGAGGAAGCTGATCGGCGGCTGCCAGTGGGCCGGCGGCGGCGGCGGCGCGTAGTGATGTAGTGGCGGACTCAGACTACCAGGACTGCTGCCCGGACTGCAGCTCGAGGATCGACCGTACGGATGAGTACCGTAGCTCGACAAGGCCTGCATACTCGACGAGCCCGGCGGCAACCCGGCGACGTAGTTGGTGTAGGCCGACGACGCGGGCGGACTCGGCGGATGATAGTCTTGCGAGTGGTGGTGGTACCTGTGCGACAGGTCCACCGGATCGGGGGTGGCGTTCTTCGTCCACAGCGGAATGTGTATATTCGGAAAGAGAGTCAGGGCGCTGCTGTTGCAGCTGCTGCTGATCACCGGGACGTTGTTGCTCGAGCTCACGGCCATTACCGGGCTCTTCTTTGACGTTTCCATTCTGTAATGCACAAGATTATATTTATGATGTGGTCTAATTGGAACGTTTAATACTCGATTAAGGCACGTGGTTACGATTGACATTTTTACGACTAAGGAATCTAATCGGTATCATTTGTGTTTGACCGGCGAAGATGAACGAATATTTAACGCGTTTTATAAGAATTGATTTTGAAATTAATTTAAGGGCTAACAGGGGGCTTAATTATTTATCATTTTTCAATTACAGTACTAAGCTGTAAAAGTAAAAAAAATGTTTTTTTTCAATAACACAAATGATAACCTTTTCCAATAGCCTATTTGAAAGTATTTTGTCAAGTTAGATACATAGAAACAATTGCGTACAATAATAATGAAGTTATTGGTCCTCAACGCAAGCTATACGCATATCTAAGCTACCTGTCGTAGAAATCCAAGAACAAGCATTAATCGATGGTAACCTAAGTGGTTTCATTTTGTTCGATAGCCAATTGGCCATAATCGCAACCAAAAGCTAGCCATAAGATGAATTGTAGCTACTCTTGTGTACAATTTTCTAGAATTTAGTATTCATTTTTTATCATTTTCCATAAATTAATTTCACTTTGCTATATGTACAAGGAGCTACAATTCATCTTATGGCTAGCTTTTGGTTGCGACCATGGCCAATTGGCTATCGAACAAAATGAAACCACTTGGGCTACCATCGATTAATGCTTGCTTTTGGATTTCTACGACAGGTAGCTTAGATATGCGTAAAGCTTGCGTTGAGCACCAATACCCTCATTATTTACGTACTCAATTGTTTCTAAGTATCTAACTTGACAAAATACTTTCAAATGGGCTATTGAAAAGGGTTATCATTTGTGTTATTGAAAAAAAAAACATTTTTTTTCACTTTTATAGCCTAGTACTGTAATTGAAAAATGATAAATAATTAAGCCCCCTGTTAGCCCTTAACTACTTAATATGAAATATTATTGTGCGTGAAGACCGTGTAAAATGGTGTAGCAAGAGTAACTTGGTCAAAATCATAATACAAATAAACATTACCGCTCGCGCGTATGTTCTCGTTGAAAATTGGAAAAATTTCAAAAAATTGTCAAAAATAGTAAAAATACAAACCTTAGATTGTGTTACGATGAACTGTTTAATTGAAAATCCTAAAACGTTTCGAAGCTCGCGCGAACGAGTGCACTGAACTTGAATTTTCACTAAACAACTTTTGGGTTTCACCTCGTAAATTTACACGCACGTTCGAATGTACCTATACAACTAAAATGTATACAGCTCGTATTCACGACTTCACAGTTCGGTAACATCTGCATTGGGTCTGGCTCGAGTGGAGGCCGAGAGGGGACTGATGGATTTTCGTCTAGTCCGCATGTACTTAAAGTTTTGACCGAAAGTTTGGAAATTGTAGAGCAGTGGAGTAGGGGCAAACCGGGAGGCGTAACCAAAACAACACTAACACAGTGAAACAATTAGACGCGCGCAACGTGTATATAGCTGTAGCTTTCACTTGGTATTAGTGACATTGTATCTACATTGCCAGCGAATTATGAATGTTACAATGAAATTTTAATAGTGCCTCTGCGATGACATCATTGCATTTCAATCATGTTAAGACAATAGATAAGAAAACATCTGCCGAGAATGTATAATAATAAAGCTAGGCTTGAAAGATAGCGCTTATGACTAATTGAATCAAATTATTACCCAGGATGATTATGAGGATAGTTAATTGGTAAGTCTGTGTACAGTCGTCATCTACACATTTTCCAACATTTTCCATTCTAGTCTAGGCGCTGAGGGGTTTGTATGCACATTGGAAGGTCGCACAACAAACGAACCCTCTGAATCCGAATCTTCAACTCTCACCTCGCTCAGATGGTCGAGTAATTTGTTAAAAACAAATTGATTGTTTATAACTTCTAAACAATTGAATTTTTACCAAAACAATTTTTTTTCATTTTATTGTACACAAAAAGACAAAAATTTCCTTTTTTTATTCGTCTTCATCCGACCAATAGAATTGTAGATATTATTAGTGAAAAATTGTGTTATATGCATGATATATAGAAGCGTCAGTCTGAGCTATACGCATTGACCTGATATCTGAGCGAGGTGAGAGTTGAAAATTCGGATTCAGCGGGTCAACATACATAGAAATACACTTCGTTTCTTGTGGGATCTTCCAATGCATACGAAAACCCCTCAACGCCTAGACCAATCGTTACTTACATCGGTTGAAAATGCAGGTACTGGCTGTTACCTTCATTATGCTATGATTAATAGCTCATTATTAATCCTAAAAAAAAAATCATCCATCAATACCTTAATCGATCTAATCAGCCGTCCAAATTATGTACGTATTATAAAGGCTAATTATAAAGATTTAATTGTCAAAGGGGATTTTCTTAAAATCCATTATAATGAAACCAAATTGATAAGAAATAACAAAATTCTGAAATGAAATGTGCCGTGAAAAATGAAAAAAAATCACAACAGCGGTCGAGATAAATATATGATAATCTGCACGCGCAACAAAGATCTCGTGACTCGTGTAATAATCGGAGATTTGAAAACTTTAAAATGCAAATGATGATTGATTTAATGAATGATTGTATATGAGCCTATAGGCATACATGGCCATGGTAACGACATGTGGAAAAGTATTATCTGAAAATCCTATACATTTGTACGTTTCTATACATTTTTAAATGTGAACGTGCTAGTCTTCCTTAATAGCATCGATATATGATTATGAGAATTTTATATGCTATAACCAATTTTACTACGTTACATAGTGAAAATTACTTTCGTAATGTTATAAATTTTGTATACAAAAAACCAATATCATAGAGTACACCATAAAACTCATAGTTAAAAAGCTACAAATAATTATTTATCCAAAAAGTGCCCGAAAGGCGTTTTTCGGCACAGCACCTGCGTAAAAATTTTTACGTGGTTTTCAGATTTTCTAAACTTTGACGCAGCTTATGTTCTGTGCAAGTTTTCATAAGTTTGTCATTGAGACTCGATGAAACATACGAGAAAAATTTTTTCAATTTTTTGAAACGTTAGGCAGATATGACAAAAAGTTGAGAAAATTTCAAACAAATGTACTTTCTAGACTATCGGAAACACTAATTCAAATACCAATCCACGCACACATTTTTTCATCGATTGTAAGCCCTTTTTTCTGCGATTAAAGCACGCGCAAACATACATCGCGTACGCTCACATCGACATATACACGAATACGTTTGCACATTTTTAGCGAGGCTAGTTGACTTTGTTTTTTTTTCATGTACACGCATTATTTTGTTGATATTCGTGCACTGAAAAAGAAAGCCCTACGACAAGTGTTTGTTATCGCTCAGTCGCTATTTACACGTGCCTGGGCCTTTTTTGTTCTGCGTTGAGATCTCGGTAAAAATACTAAATAATACAAAATAATACAATAATTCGATAATGATATCTCAAAAAAATGTACTTTTGCATCTCAAATAAATCTATAAACCTAATTCAATCCTAATTAATTGAGTAGCTTCCGGTTTGTAAGCGCTTAAGTGTCCCACAGATGATTGATCTTAATTTAAAGAGATCATGACAATAGATTCAGTTTCCACAGCCTATGTATTGCAAGTCATTCAAAAACCATTAATTATAAAAATTGAATCGGATCTTAATATATTAAAAAATTGTGGTAATACGAACCCTGTGTTGAGATTAATTTTTTTGATAGATCATTAGTACACACAATAGTTTGTCATTATAGTACTATACATTTAAACAAAAATAATATTAAGTTTTGTCATATTAAGAAGATCTTTTTACCGATTAACACCTACTACCGTTTCAACACCTTCGAATTTTTTTAATTAATCATTATGATTGATGAAAAAAAAAGGGGTTGAATTTTTTTTTTAAATTTGAATGAAATAATTCTTTCCCGGACGTAATACAATGAGTATGACAATTATGTAATAAGTAGTATCACCTATGAAATTACACTCTAATAAATAATCAGTCCAATTTTTTTTTAGCCATACGACCCAATCCCCCACTATTTATCTTATAGAGAGATCATATTATTTGACGATTCATGTATTTTCAATGCTTGGAGGGGTCAAGCGTGTCGAACTCGCGCCCCCCACTCTGCAGCATCTCATATGTAGAATTTGTTTTTTGATTGCTTGGTCATCGGCCAGCTAGTACACGCCCACAATAGCTTACTGTACACTATAACTCTGGAGACAGACTACTCGGCGCCTGCAGCAGTAATTTTTTGATCTATATAAAAATTCCTCCTAGCAGCAGCATGCTATAGTTGACATAGTAGAGCAGCATCGTGCCAATTTAATTTTTATTCGACACTATGCTAGCTACTTCGGCGCTTCGTATAATAACAAAATTAGTATCATAATTACTCGGCTGAAGACTGCATTTAACGAAAAAAATTTTAAACTTTACACGCTTTAAATCGCAAAGAGTTCAATTCGCATTTCTAAAGAGCTGTGCGCGAGAAATGTTATAAAACTCGTTCAGATGAATTGTTAAACCTTTTTCTAAATATTGTTATCGCTGAATTTGAAAAAAAAAAACAAGTAGGGCAAGGAGTTATTAATTTAGATTACTTTTTTCAAAAAAGGATAGCGAATAATCGGAACAAATTTTTTACAAATGTGCGCCTGTTTAGAGATGCGAATCAATTATTTGAAGTTTGAAGCTTGTTGAGTTTTAAATTGTCTTCGTTGAATGCAATCTTCAGCCGAGTTATGATATAAATTTTTTTTATTACAGCGTCGAAATAGCATCATATTGAACGGTGCACCAAAGTATCATTGCGCCGAATAAAAATTAATCGTCGATGGTACTCTGCTCTGTCAACTAAAATCTTGCAACATTAGAGGCATCGAATATGATATTTCTTGATCGGTGAGCATAAGACAGCTCGGATATTCGTAATTCTCGGAACTACATGTCATGTATTACGTTAGAATGAAAAAGGTGTGAAATTCTTAAGCCATTGAGCAGCTAGCTACCGAATTTACATTTTTTTTTATTGTTTTACTACGGTCTCAATCTGTGTGTTTATGGGATTTCGACTCCTGTGTCCATAGTTAGCACGAAGAAAAAAATAAATCACTTCCGATCGATCTCGAATCGCCACTATTTTCCCGGAAGAGTCGTAAAAAATCACGACACAAAACAGACTGTCATGCATGCGTTATGTCGACAATACCAATAAGCGATTATGATATAGGTTACAATTACGATGACGATTATGAGTCTTTTCCTTCAATTTTTTTTTTTTTTTTTTTTTTTTTGACGGATACAATGAACGACATTGTACGAAGCGGTCGATACGCGCGCAACGAAATGTCCCGAAAAAAAAATTGATCGAGTTGACAGTGATTGCGGGAACTGGTGCGTGATTATTTTTTGAGGAAAAAAAAGGAGTGTGCGTGTGTCTGTTCAGCACGCATAAATTTCAAGCCGTTTCGACTTTCGTACGTATCGTTAGAGCTAGTTTACCATGAATCCGGTAGCCGGCGACAACTCATTGTAAGCTGCTGCTGCTGCTGCGACGCATTCCAGGGAGACTTGGGTTAAAAACGCGTAAGAGATCATCATCGACGGACACAACGCGGAGAAAAATAGAGAGAGAGAGAGAGAGTTTAGGGACACGTATATATAAATGTGTACACAACGAACGAGGAAGAAGGAAAGAAAAAAATGTAGCCTCGAAAAATAGGCAAAACGATTTCCGCATTTCCGCAAGCAATTTACATCTCTCTTGCCCAATCGAGCGCCTCGAAAAAGCGTCGCAGTGCCTGCGCAGCACAATGGAGAGCGGAGAAAGGGCACATCGATGACAATTGCGCTTTTCTCGTGTATATAATGAAACAGCGTCGGCCACTTGAGCCCTCTCTCGATATATATAATATATATATTTCGCAGCTATGCGCGCGTTATGTACGCACGTTTAATCTCTTAAGCAAAAAGAGTTACCTTACTGCCACACATCGCATTGTCGACGAAAGACCCGTCGGTGGGCACTTATGCGTTATATTGAAAGACGCGAGAGGCCCAATTCGTATATATATTCTTTGTTGGAATCCGTTGAAGAAGAAGCCCCGATGATCTACATATTTTTACAAATACATTCTACGGTAATCGTTGCCCATTACACGCGTTTGTACAAATGCACCCCGCGAGCTGCGATCGGAATCAACGACAACACGCGACAACGAAAAAAAAGAAGTAAGGTAAAAGGAATATATCAATGGAGCACGCGTTTACCTATACACATACAACCACAGCAGCTTTTGAAGCACACGGTATATAAAAGTAAAACTCTATTTTTTGTATTTACCTTGGCTTTGATTACCTGCTATAGATTCAAAACAATTCCGACACGCGCGTCTTAAGCCTGACTGCCTTAAAACCATGCGCGACTCTATTTATATATATGGCTACCGAGAAATTTATAATTCAATCGACCCGGCCGAGCACGCCTCGATTCGTCGAGATTGGGTGCTTAGTTTTTTTCCAAAATGCCTCGCTGTGATTTTGGAATTAAATACATACAATACTTACCATACGTCGGAAAACACCGAGAGTACTGTTAATTAGAGAAAAAACATCGGCTCATCCACAAGAGCGCGGTCACACATCGCGCAGTGATTTACAACTCCCGATCAGCCGTGTAGGATATAGGCGCGCACTTAACTTTCGAACGCAGCGTGTGGCGGTACGAACGCGGGAGGCGTTGCCGAAAAATGCGTCGCATTTATACGTAATACGGGCAGTGCCGCACGGAATAAATTGCGGATAAATCAGTGGAATCGATCATCAATGTTGGTAATTTTTTAATTGTTCGATGAGCGTTGAAAGTACAGAGGAGAGAAAAATGTGTGTGGGTAATTCAAGACGCTTCTCGTTGCGATGCCTATACATATCTCGTCGTCGTTTCTACTGCGGTGCGTTTAGCAGCAGCCCGCTCAAATCACGAAGTATTTCTGAAACAATAATTCACGCGCGCGTTCAGTTAATTCAATTATTAAAAAAGAAAAAGAAAATGTGGCTGATGCTTTTTCTCTCACCGCTGGATTGGTTTTCTGGAAACACTGGAAGACTTTGAACGCCGAGTCGCAAGGGTTCTTTCCCGCTGTATTTGAAAAAGAAAAAGAGCGATAACGAAAAATTTTGTTCACGTGCATGAATCGCTAAAATAACGCATATAATTGGCTCACTTGTTCCACGGCAGGCGGCTACCATCTCCATGCCGTGCTCCCTGAACGAATCGGTTCCTTTCAATCTGACGACCAACTTGTCGAAGTCAATGTGACCATCGTGGTCCAACTGTCAAAAAAAAAAAAAAACATAATTTTGAAAATTACACCTAGTCGCTAACGATTTTTCGGATAATCGATCGATTGTTTACCAGATCGAACGAGTTGAGAATGCAGGAGAAATAACATCCCAGCACCTCGCTCTCGTGAAAGTATCCCTCGACTGTTCTATCCACGTGTTCTGGGTGAGAAGAAAAAAAAACAATGAATATTTAAAGTGAAAAATGTTTGGTGTTAAAAAATTCGAGCTCGTACCGATATCGACTCCGGTCTCCCTGTGGCACTTTTCGCGTATTCCCGCGACCAAGTTCTTAATTTCCATCGGAACTTCCTAAAAATTTAAGAAAAATTGTCGTTAAAAAATGTTCGATGCTCGGAGATCGCGAACGATCCTTTTTTTTGAAACTACGATATATACGTTCGCGTGGACGTGAAGAATACACGAAACTAGCACCAAACCGACGATAAGATACATCTTGTGAAACAATGAAAAAACAAATGTAACTCCGTTTCTTTATATATCCGCGATTGTTCGCCTCGCGACGGCGAGTTTAATGAGTGAGTAGCAGAGAGCTCCGTGCGCAGGCCTCGAGAACGGATATGCGGCTCTATACGCCGTCGCACGGCACGATAATGGCAAACATTGACTTAGAAATTATACAAATCCACAAAGATTAAAATTGACGATTTCCACAATCGTTCGGATAAAGCGTATTATTTCGTATGCACGCGAAGAAATTTTAGGTTTCGAAAAAAATGAAAAAATGCGAATAAACAAACGATATTTTGTTAGTCATTTGAATCACCGTTGAAACAGCGGATTATTTGAGTGCAAAACATGACGGCTAAAAACTATTCGCTTACTTTACTCGTGACTCTTGAACGCTCAAATTTATAAAATCAACTGGATAGGTTTGCTCTTTATTTGAATATCATTTCGACCTACGTCGCAATAAAATCGGAGATTTTATAGTATTCCATAATGGTTCATCATTATTGTAAAATTTATCAATTCATTTAGATCATTTCAGTGCAATTTCCGGCTAAAGGCAAAGTGTCGTAGGTTCAAGTTCGGCCTGAGCCCATGTTTTTCTTTCGGTGTACAATAATCAAACTAATTATATTACGATTGAATATGAAAAATCATCGTTTAGATGCTCCGATTCAATTACGTATAATAAAATAATTTTTCGCGAAACAATCGCGGTTTTAAATAAAAAATGATCCTGCATCTAGGCCTCGCCTGTCAATTTAAAAGGGTACAGCGTCCACTACTGAAATGATTTTAATGAATGAATCGATATTTCGGGCGCGTAAAGGTAAAATTAAAATGTAAAATTTAGACTGAATAAATTGTTACAGATTAATTGTTACTGCTACGCATATTGCTATCACGCTCAATATTTTCAAAAAATGTAAACAATCCTATGATATAAATACGGGCCTTATACGATCAAATCGAAATGAAATACATCAAATACATCAAAAAATTGCTTTTCATAAATGAATGATTCCTCATTTACTACTATCATTATTTATGAAAAATATCGTAACACTCGATGAAATGTATACTTTTAGAAATTCAGAATTTGAGAGCTTTAATTATCTCGTTGAAAGATATTTGCACATGGATTACTCGCGTACTTAGTTCATCGACAAAATGCGCAAAAAGCAAAGAAACAAAAGATAACAAGGAAAAATCCGTCAAATCCCTCCCCATCTTACAAGATGGTTAGCCTCAATATACTACAAGTGCCGACGTAATTAACTATTATAGGCCGGAAGAAGTATACGCGCGTCAAGTGTATCCCATCCAATTCGTACCGCGATGGCGTGAAGATTATATATACGAGCGAGCCTCACTCGTAAAAGTTACACATTTCATCGAGTACGCCTTTCGGCGCGCGAGCACAAACTCTCACTTTCGAAAGCACACGACTCGCGCGCGCGTGTCTATATCCCTGCTTCGATTTTTTTTTTTTCGATCTCGGGTAATTCGTGCGTAATGCGCGCCAGTGCGGTAAATTATTGTTTCGTCGCGGCGGTCGCGATAAATTTCGCATCCGCCGATCCCGGCAGCGGCAGCGCGAGTCCGCTCGACGATCTGGAGAATCTCAACGTCTTCGAAACGTCGATCTGTTGCGCCCGCTGCGCCGATCTGATCGATTCGTCGAACGAGATCTGGCCCACAGCGGCCTGCGAGCTGCTGCCGTCCGTGCCGCTGGATCCCTGCCGAGTGAATTTCGACGAGATGAACCTCACGAGCCCGGCCGAGCAGGACTACAGGATCTTTTCTTTGGGCGGCTTGCGAAACGGCCAGGGTCACCTGCTGCTGCAGACGCCGCTCACGGGGCCCACCAAACTCGACGTCATCTACGAGGACGCGAGCCAGCTGAAGCAGATGCACTCGTTCGATTTCAAGGCGTGTCGATTGGAGACGGAGCCCGAATACGCGTACGAACACGTACGCAAGTGGCTTGCCGCCAATCGAGCTGCGGACATTGGTGACCCGTCTAAAAATTATAAGATACTTCTGGGTGCTTACGAGGTCTGCGATAGGCCTAGATGCGAGTTGACGATTGTCAAACGCGTGATTGAACACTTTGACGAGTGACAATGAATATTTTTGATCGCTCGTACATGAAATGATTTGATTGTATTTGAAACTAGCAGCAAATTTAAATGAAGGTAAGAAATGAAGTGTAGAACATGAAGTGAAAATAAAAAATAAATTTCTACAGAAAATGTGTGATGAATATTATCTTAAGTACTTCTTATTCAAATTTATTTATTATGATTGTTATGAAGTGAAAATCAAATCTAAGGTGTCAAGGTTAACTAATCCCATGAGATGTGATATTAATAAATATCATAATTACGTCATTTTTATGTCATACATTACTCACTTATGCGTTAATCCTTTCACATTATTAATGTTATCATTTCTCCACTTCAATGACTCTGAAAATTTCTATTATGATCGATCGCTAAGCATGCTAATTCACACGCGAGATGAATTCTTATCTCTTGCTACCTCCAATGTAAAATTGTGAATGAAACGAACGAACAGGTATTAACCGCGACTACCTGACATTCGTTTTAAAATGAATTCAAATAAACACGAATTCTAGTCGAACTGTTTTCGTCAACATACGTGATATACAAAGGTGTCATAATACCTTTGAAACCATGTAAAAATGAACGATAAAAAGAATGATTAATTATTGAAGCCCATCTATCGAAGATACGTCATAATTCACACTCATAAAGAACATAGTCGTCCACTCCTCGACGTTGCCCGAATTCGAATCAACACCGTGTCTCGACACAACAGCTCGACTGCCACCTTCCGTACATTTTATCTTCAGAAATGTGTATACACAAGATACCAAGGCAAAAGCGCAGTAAGAAAGAAGATCGGATTTTCGAACGCGGCAAATAATATATAACTATTATTATTAGGTATTACACGCGCGGATTCGGACGCGCGCGTCCAGTCGCAAAATCGCGCGTCTTTCGCCGAAAACCGTGTTGCCCTTTTACGCATACAGCAGCAGTTATTACCAAAAAAGGGTGACTATACCACCATTATATGGAAAAATCTCGCGATATATATCGGTCAGCGTGTCAGATGGCTTCATCGTCAAAAGTACGAGTGTACGAGGGCGAGTCTGGTCTCTCACGCGGCGCGGCGCACCGAGAGCACGACGACGTCCTTTTCATCGTGGTATTATTATTGTGCGGAAAGCGCAGATGCGCCACGATAATTGCCGAAACGCCGCGTTATAACCCTTTTGCTCGGGGCACGCGTCGCAGCGTGTGTCCTCGCCCCCGCGTCGATACAATGCTGCTATACGCACTCTTTCCTTCTCTCTCTCGGCTTGGCTCAAAGCTTCGATAGAAGAGACACTCGCGTGTGCTCCGTTGACCTAAATATGTAATGTATGTTAAGAGGGTGTGCGCACACTGTTATATGCAAGATTTTCCATTATAATACGTAAGTGTACGCGCAGCGTTCGGATTTTTAGATATATATATATGGATTCGTCGATCAATTCGGTCCAGCCCCCCTCAAGTAACGAATGGTCAAAACCGAAGTGTCGTTGATTGCGATCGACAAGCCGTGAGAGAGAAACAAATAACTCGCTTTATAAATGGAGCAACGAAAAACTGCGCTATAGGCGGTGTGTGGACTTTGATTTTTCTTCGAACTGTATATATTATACACAGTTGGGGACACCCGCGGAGCTCTGTGCTGTGCTGCGGCCTCATGGATGCGCTCATATACATATGACATCGTCGCTAGCCTGTGCATCCGCCTCCTACATCCGAGATTTTTACGACTTTTCTAACAAACGAAAGCGAATAGATGTATGTACTTAAGGAGACAGCACAGAATCTCAGCCTCTCGGGCATTCACCAGGCTTTTAACCCGATTGAAAAGATAGAGTGTAATTAGATGTGACTTTTAAAAGCTTTTTTTTCGTCCGCCTATACACATATTTTTGTTAATACGTACGAATTGACGCAACCGCGCCTGTAACGCGCGTAGATTTCTCTCTCGAGTGTGTGATTTATAGAGATTTCCCGAGAAAAACCTCGTAAAACAGCGGGAGCGGCTTGCGTGAATCGTGATTTTTCGACGACGATAACCCAGCAGCGCGACGGGCGCGGGGGGCATTAATTTGCATTGAAATCAAAAGCGGAGATTAGAGTTTTACTGCTTTTTTCGGTAAATCTAACAAATTTATTTATCAACAATTTCACTTTACAAAATTACAATAAAGGCGTGCGTGTGTGTGGGGCGAGAGGCGAGATTTACAATTATATTCGATTGGGTCGCTTCTCTCCTCAGGCGGTGGTGCGCTTGGCTACGTGCGGCAGATCGTACTTGCCTCGCACGCACTTGATCTTGACTCCGGGTACGTCCTTGCATCTGCCCACCCGGCACAGCACGATATTGTGCTCTTGCAAATTGTGTCCGATGCCTGTTGTATAAAAAATAAATATATATAGATGAAATTCGTATACGAAATCAAAGGATAAATCTTCCGCTTCGATCTATACCGACCTGGCACGTAGGCGGTCATCTCTCGGCCGGTCGACAGTCGCACGATGACGCACTTGCGATTCGCCGAGTTGGGCTTCTTGGGCTTCTTGGTCAAGCACTTGATCACGACGCCCTTGGCGAAGGGCTGGCCGTTGAACGGATTCGTGCACTTGCGCTTCTTCATCAGCGGCCCGAGCCGGTGCATCCTGATCAGGCGGGACATGTCGTTGGCGAGACGAGCCGGTTGCAGACCTGTAGCGGTAGAGCGGAAAATTCTCATTAACGTTCGTTATCGGAGAAAAATTTGGCGATACGATGTAATCGCTCGCGTCGAGCGTGAGAATAACATCGACGCGCTTCGCTTACAAGGTGTAATAACGACGATTAGCGAATTGCGCGCGTCGCGATCGATCGACGACTTTTAAAGACTCGAATGTGGCGTATAGTATTCTTTTGCTATTCTAAGACTACAATACACAGAGAGAGCAGCCTCGGCGACGCACTTTTTTCCCATAGATCGGGCGTCTATGCATATATTGTAATGCATCGCGAAGCCGAGAAAAAACCTTAACTCGCGTCAATGAGCGATCATCGATTATGCGTGTTATAATAAACTCGAGTTTTCGTGCGTTGTAATACCTTCGATTGCCGCGACTATGGCGCGACACGAACGCCAAACAACACCTTGATGAATCACCTATAATATGTAACGCGAATTCTTGAGAAAAAAAAACCGAGTTTCAAGTGATCGCGCTCAGCCCCTTGTACATATCGTACGAAGGCACACAAGCCGCCTATATTCGTCTCCTTCGATCTTCCGATTAAAATTTTAACTTTTATGAAAAGCTGACTCAACTTTTTTCATCTCTTTCTCTTTCTTTTTCTTTCTTTCTTTGCTTATTTCCAATGTATTTGTTGAAAAAACCCTTTGAAGCGTAAGAATTTTTCACACCTAATACATAATAATATTGCCTGGATATTTCACTCGACACTACTTCGAATTACCTTGTGTGCGAGAAACGCCCCGTCCTCCAATATGTTACGTGTACGTAAGAATAAGGATTTTTTTCCTTCTTCTTCGTCTTAAAAGAGCTCGACACGCTCGCGCGAAAGGATTATGCAAGGCTCGCGTCGTTCTTCGATTGTTATTGCTCTCTCATTGACGACATTTTATTCTGCTTCGTCGCCCGAAATTCTTTCCTCTTCCGAGATATATATAAAATATTTGTTATCGCGAGCTAACCGATTTTCACTCTTGCCCCCCCCAACGAAATCTCCCATCATTAATTTGCATCAAATGCGCACCGAGAGAACTGCATTTATTATTGCGGCTCGCACACGTGCGTGGGTGTGAGTCCGGTTCCACTGTGTGTGACAGCTGTTTGCGTCGTCGTGCGCGCGATCGTAATGAAAAAGGCGAAGAATAATAATATTGCGCCGACTGACCGCCGGTCAAATGGACACATTTCCATTTGGATACACAACGCAAGCCGTCTTTCACGAAATGGTCATCTCACTCTCTCGTCGCTCACAAATTCGGACTGACATTATATTTCGTTTCGCCGTCCAGCCGTACGTACACAATACAATGTAATACCTCGACCCTTTCTTACTCTCTTTCTTTCTTTCTCTTCTCTTCTTTTTTTTTTGATCGAAGGGCTATTGCCTATTTTCATTCAATCATTGGCGCAGCAGTTGTCTTTTTCCGTCCTAATCCATTAGTCCCCGATGCGTTAAATGTCCACGACGACGACGACGGCGTTTTTCTCACTTACGGCCCTTTTCAACGGATTCACACCCTTTTTGCCTTATGCGCGCGAAAAAGTACAGATGAGTATCGCTAACACCGAGAAATACGAGACCTCCCAAAAGTTTTTTTCGGAAACTTCGTGCATACTTTTACCCGGCTCTTCATCGGATTTTAGCATATACCCTTTTGTCCGAGCGGATCGAGCGATGTAACACAGACGTACACACACGCTCGCAAAACTCATTGGTCGATATACATTCTTAAAAATGGGTCAGTAGCCGTATGTATACTGTAAAGCTTTAAGAAAGCACACATGTGTTACGAGACCTCTTTCTTTTTTTCTAAAATCGAGAATAGTTCCGGGAATTTCCCGACGATTTTTAATGGATATAAAATTCGCCATTGTTCACGGCAGCACATGTGTCACGCGATATTACATTACTTTTATAACGACGCTTCGATATTTTGTTTCAAATAAAAAAAGATGCAACATTTGACGGGCCGTTACGAAAACGAGTTGTCTGCTTCGTGTACGAACGTCGACGATACTATATTTCGGGCCTGTTAGCGCGACAATTACACGGAATTACGATGATACTCTAATCTCAGCTGACGATATGAGCACCGGAAGCAGTTGCATCGACGTGCTAATGATCTTATACCATTAGCACGGAAGCCGGAATCGAATGACGCGTGTATACACGTATCAAAAGCAAGTGCAAGTTTAGTTTATCTGATGTCAACTCTAACGAGGAGTCCTATCATATTTTTATTGCTAGTCGATGAACTTTCCCTTTTGGTATTTTAATAGATAATGTTGACAAGATATGCTCGATGTTAGTATCATTAGGGGTCTCATGACCACTTTAACATATTATTTTTGTGAATATGTAATAAACAGTAATACAAACACCGATGCTTAGTGACTTTACTGTTTGATACAATGTTAGTCAATGACAAAAATATTATCGTTAATCTTTTATCTGAGCAAGTTCCCATAGGTATACAACTTTTATCTTAAACTAAGCTCCTTAGTCGATCATTACTACGGTAGAATGGAATTTGTACTAGTAAAGACATCTTGTAATATCTCTGATGCTAATAGCGAGTCGTAATTCTTATAATATGTATCTACTTCTGTTATATTCACCTTGTATAGGATTCTGCAAACATTTTTTGGCAGCTGACAGTATGCTACCTGTAAATATTAATTTAAATATGAGTATCAACAGTCGAAGACCAAAAAATACAATGTGCAAAAGTATTGTTACCTGCGAAACCATCAACATAGCTAGGGGCAACTGGTGCAAGCCGCTGAGCTGTAAAACAAAGTCATCATAAACATTACTCTTTGACATAGACACACAGTGCAACATTAAAAAGTATCACATAATCATGTAATCATATAATGCAGAGCTTGAATGAAAGCAAGTTTTTGAGGTTAAGCAGTGGTAAACAAAACCCATTTCACTTCTTTGATGTGTGCTAACCTTCGATGCTCCTCGTCAAGCAAGATCTCGTGAAGCTCGCGATGCTTTTCGCCAGCACGTTCATCTTTCAACAATTGTCACTCACATGCAAATGTCACGTACACTGTTTATTCACGATTTAACAAAGTTCACTCGGCATTATAAGCGGCACTAATATGTTCGCTTTGACAAAGAAACTGGTGTGGCGGCGAATTCGTCTGCTATAGGCGAAAATATTACCCTCGCTCGAAATCTGCTTTACCATGCATAGAATAGCGACGTATTTATCACTTGTGGGACGCTTACCTTACGCTGAGTTGTACACCATAAAGTTTTGAACAAAAAATAGTTTTAAAATAAATAATAATATTTTATGACGTCAAATGCTTATATTTTTAACATATGAAATATACTTCAATATGGATGACGGATTGAATTAATTTACTATTTTGACGCCCATTTTTTCATAAAAATTATAAGGATTTTCCTTTAATATATAGTTTTATACATAGAATTATATTTTGATTATTAAGCAATGAAAATAGAAAGTGTCATGTTAATCTTTTTAAAAAACTAACAATTATTTTTTCAATCGGTTTTTACATAAAAAACGTAAAGACCTGCCGTCAGAGGAGACTTTTATTTATTCAATTTATTATATTTATTTAGTATTAAACATCAAGTATGGTATTTAAAATTTTGAGGAAAAAAACTTTCAATATTTAAAAATGATTTTTTCAATTCCAGAAAATTTACTGTACATTTTGTTTTTGTTTCATTTGTTCTCACTATAATTAAAATTTTTCAAAACGTATCCATTAATTACGACAAAATAATTTTATATCTTCTTCTTTTGCTTCCAGACGAAAAGGAAAAGGAACCCGAGGCTCGCATGGAAGAATAAAACCAAATCCTTCGGCTTTCGTTTGAGAGGAGTAGAAAAAAAATTTATTTTTCCAATAAAACAAATAGATTACAGAGTATTTTCCAATGTTACATCGAATGAACAGAAAAAAATGAAGTAAAGTCAATCGTATCGTCCACAGAGTCGCATCAAAATTAAGGAACTAAGATCCGTCAGATCAGACGTGAATTTTCATAAATGCAGTCGTTAACGCACACATAGTATAATAGTACAGAGAAAAAGAGATATCGTATGGAAATAGATACATCGAACGAGTGCGAAATTGCGCAAAAGTTAAAGTTACATTATAATTATTGCATTAATGTGTGTCAAACGACGTTGTAACGTTACACACACACGCACGCATTGCGTCGTGGTCTCTATTTACCAGACACCGTGTCCGCCGAGATAATTGTTGTAACCGAGATGATGACCGCCGGCCAGGCCGTGATTGTAGCCCAGGTAACCCAATCCGTTGCCGACGTAGCCGTTGTAGCCCGCGTGATGGTGTGCCCCGGCCAGGCGCAGGGCCCCAGCGTGATGCCCGTAGAGGGCCTGATGATTGTAGCCGTAATTCAGGGGCAGGTGTCCGTTGTAGCCGGCGTAGGAGTGTGCCGCGTGACCGGCCAACGGCAGACCGGAGTAGTACGGCGAGCCCAGATGACCCAAGCCTGTGTACATATACAATTTATATTTATTTATTCGTAATAATTTTTGCGCAATTTTGTGCGATATCGATATCTCGATGTATAATGCAACGAGCGATCGACACCCAATATATCTTCGTTATTGTGCAATGGATAAAACCGCGCGCGACTCGCAAGTTTTTCTCCTTATACATATACCTACTTTTACTATTATAAGCGATCGCGGTGGGTGATGCGGGTGGTGGAGCGCGCGGCTTTTCGCTCGTTTATCTCTCTCTCGACGTCAGCGGGGCTGGAGCTCCCATTGTTTTTTTTTACGCGATAAAAATGAAAAAAAAATAAGGAAAAAAGAAGGTAGTAATAATCATCGTGGGAATGGCGAGAGAAAAACGAGCAGCGCCCTTTTTTACGCGCGCGAGCCGCGGTAATATCTCATTCTCTCTCGCGGCTTTGATATTTCGAGTGTGCGGATCTACTTAATGGATTATTGTTTCGCCGAGCGAGAAAGATGGAATATAGATATTATTATTAATGGTAGCTACTAACAATTTGTCGATGAAAATCGTCGGACGGGGGCTTTATTATAAAGAAATACATCATTCAACGGCGGCGGTGGTGGTGGGCCCGGCGCTGAATTAATGAGTTATTTAAAATGAGATTTTGCATTGTATCGCGTCGTAATGCGCCGCGGATAAAATCGATCGCCTCGCGTGTGTAATTGCAATTTAACAGGCGATTGGCTTTGATGGATCGATTGTCTATAAATTAGCCGATTCTTCGATGTTCATTTTTGGTGCTTTACAGTATACACAATGTGTAAATAAATATTTTTGTACTTAAAAAGAAAAAATTGTAATTTTTTATACACAACTATTTTTGTTCGAATAAAAATGTAAAAAACAACAGAATATTTTGTATTCGCTATACACGATAAAAAAACTCACCGAGACCCGCGTGTCCAGCGTAACCAACGGCTCCTGGATAATATCCACCGTAGCCGAGACCTAAGAGTCCTCGCTTGTCCTGCTTCTTCGCCTCGACGGCCGTAGCGGCAGCGGCACCGCCGGCGGCTGCGACGTCCTCGTCGCCGGCGTAAATTGGCGAAGCCACAGCGGCGACGACAGCAATTAAGATCTATTTTATACCGTGCAGAGGCGCAGAGAGGTACGGGAACAAAATTTTGTATTTATTATTATACCGATGGGGAAGTTTCAGAGCTGCCACTTTCTCTTATCTATACGTATCGTGAGGGTAGAAAGGGCGTATAACTGGCAAGAAGCGATCTCGTGTTTGAAGGGAGCCGCGCGCGTATATTCCAAGACGCTGATCATCGGTCAAAGGGTCGTCGTGGAAGCAAGCAAGTTTCGAGGAATCGAATTATCGTCGTCGCCCGACGTCGACGAGCCCGCCGTTTGAAATTCGTCACTTTGATAGAAATCGGTAAATTCATTTTCGAATGACCATTAGTCGTCGCCTTATATCAAAAGTTGGGAACGAGCGGGCCAGCCTCTACAGATATTATATACAATATAAAATTCAATCTACGGTACTCACGATAGCCTTCATGTCGAGGGGTTGGAAATTATAAGAGAAGCGCAAAAACTGAGATGCAAAGATCTAAACTCGTGGCTGGAGCCTCGAACTGTGGAAACTGATGAAGCCGTACGTGGACCCGATCGGCTTTATATAGGCGCAGAGGAGGCCCCGCGCGCGAGTCGTTGTGTATATGGACAGCTGGGGGGCCCCCGCCTTGGTGTGCATATAATACAGCGGAATCCCACAGCAATCAACCTGTGGTGCAGCAGCAATAGACACACACACACACATATATACACTCAAATGTATATGGTTACGGGGTCGATCGATCGATCGATCTATCTATCGCTCCTCCCTGTGTCCTTCTGTATATGTGTGTAATAACAGCATACAGGTATAGGTAGGTAGAATAGGCGATAACGTCGCCGAGACAAGGAGCATATAAAAATAAAAGATCCTTTCTAATGTCCACGAGAGAAATATTTTACACACACACACACACACACACAACGAGCATATTTCCTCTGTTATACGCGACGAGCCTTTTGGGGATTCGATCGGGTATTATATGTAAGTGTGTGCACACGTGTGTCTTTATGTGTGCAGTTACGATTATCCTCGTACTATAGCATCGGACAGGCATGTGTGTGTGTGTGTGTGTATACACGACAAACTAATTGATCGGCTTATACACGAGCGAGAGCTTGACGTCTCTCTCTCGTCGGACGGATTGATCGACACTCGGCAAGCCTTTATGGCGGCGATACATATATGCATGTTTTATGTAATGTGTGTTTGTGTGTGTGTGTGTGCTTGTGTGTGTGTGTGTGTGTGTGTGTGTGTGTGTGTGTGTGTGTGTGTGTGTGTGTGTGTGTGTGTGTGTGCTTGTGTGCGATCGACGTGTGGCGCGCGATAGGTATCAATTTTTGGTCAATTTCGTTATTTTTCTTTTTTTTTTACCTTATCGCCTGTTCATAAAGATCGGTGATTGAAAGAAAAAACGATAATTTGGAGTAACGAAAGATTGACCCTTAAGAATTATAAAAAATCAATTAATAATCAATAATTTTTAAACAGTAAGTGCCTGGTATTAGAAAATTTAAAACATCAAACTCATCATTCGCGAATTCTAATTTTGACCATTGTTTTTTATAAGTTACAGGCGCATAACTAAACCAACTCGATATATCATTAAAACATTGGCAATTGCATATAGATCAAGCAGAAAAAAGTAATAATGGAATTTTTAAAATGTTTAGAGCATTGTTCGATCAAGGATTAAGAGCAAGGATATAAGATGCACTTAAAAGTGACTCTTTCAACTACGAAGGACATATAAAAATTGAATCTACAGATATGAACATTTTCACCTGCGTGAATAAAATTTTTATTTTAATTTCGGTGTAGTTTTAATGATGCGCGAGTGTCCATATGCCATCGTATATCGCAGTACACGACTGTAGAGGGGGAAAGTGTCGCCAAGAAGCTACGAAAATCGCGGATTCGACTCGCTATCATACGAGCAGTGCGTTCGGTCGCTATAGCCAAAAGTTAAATTCCTGCAGTAAGCGAGTGTTTACAAATTCGTGCTAATTCGAGGTAAATACAGTGTTAGCCGCTCGAGAAATATAACCTCGAACACTTTTCTCAGTGAAAAAATGCATAGTGAATTATACGTTTGATAATTGAGCGAGCGATGGAGAGCCAAGAGGACGAAGTTGGGTATGACTATTTTTGCTCGTGTCGCGATATTTTTTAAAGCGATCATTCCTTAATCATGTTTGACTTTGCTTCAGAGTGAAGGAAGAGTTGACTGATACGTGGCCGGATCCAGGTGACGATTATATTTTATATTCGATGGACACTTGCGAGGCTGAAAACCATGAAACATTCCCGCTTTATGAACCATCGGTGAGTCAAATGATTTGAATTATGTTTTCTAATTTTTTCACTATCCAAAACTCATGATTAATTTGAATTTTAGAATATAGGGGAGGTTCAAGAAAGGTTAGACGATATAATATTCATTGATTGCGGTGGCGAAGATGTCAAATCCGAACCACCGTCTTCGTCGACCACCGTCCACGAAATCGATTATGAGAATTATCCACCTATCGAGGAAGTAGACGACCAAATTCAGACAAATTACTGGAATCGAAAAGAGCTGATAGTTTTGATAAAGAAAAATTTCGACTATCACAATAACTGTTATTTTCAAGTAATACCCCGATACGAATACGACGAATACGAGGACGTAAGAAAATTTAGAAAGAAATCTCGTACCAAGTCGTCTTATGAGGGTAAAAGGCGTCGAAAAGCTATTAAAAAAGAAGAAGAGCCATACTATGCACATATCGATAGGAAACACGAGATCATTAGATCGTACGAGAGCATTCGATTGTACAAATCATTTGGACGGAAAAAAAAGATCAGATGTCGTCCGAGTGCAGCGTATGATCGAAGGAAACCCTTAAAGTGTCAAATTTGTCAGAAATCGTTCGCATATCAGGATAAACTCAAACGACATATATACAAGGTACACAATCCGAGCAACATAGTCGAATGTGAGATTTGTCCAAGTTCGTTCAGCTGCAAAGATTACCTCAACGAACACATCAACGCCGTGCACGACAGTGATAACTTTTACAAATGCGAGATTTGTTACCAATCGTTTGAATATCAGTTTTTACTCGATTTACATGTCGATGCTGTGCATAATGGTAACAAATTCAAGACTCATCTCGACCAAGGCACGAGCTCGGTTTATTATGAAAAGCAATCGATTGAAGATAATATTGATCAAAAAGCATACGTTGATGATTACATCGAAGCTCACGAAAATTCAGTTCGCGATCACGAGAAACCCTTCCAATGTGGCACTTGTCACAAATCATTTGGACGAAGAGACAAACTCAATCAGCACATCGATTCCGTACATAATCCAGTCAAACCCTTCGAGTGTCAGATTTGCCAGAAATCGTTCAAATACAAGCAATCCTTGGAAAATCACGTGAACTCGGTGCACGATCCTAGAAAACCCTTCGAGTGCGAGGTTTGTCGCAAGACGTTCGAAACCCAGAATAAGCTCAAAATTCACACGAGTCAAGTACACAACCGGAACAAAATCTTCGAATGCGACGTATGCCACAAAACGTACGCACAAAGATGTCACCTCGAGATTCACGTGAATGCGGTACACGATCGGAGCATCGTCTACGACTGCCAGTATTGTTACAAATCATTCGGATACCAGCAAACCTTGAAAAATCACGTAATGACGATACACAAGGGTATAAAACCTTTCGAGTGCGACGTTTGTCACAAATCGTTCGGATACCAGCAGACCTTGAAAAATCACACGAGAGCGGTACACGATCGCGTGAAAACCTTCGAATGTGGTATTTGTCGCGCGTCGTTTGGATACGAGAGGGAACTCAAAAAACACATGACGACAGTACATGATCGTAGTAACCCGTACGAATGCGAGATTAGTTTCGAGACATTTTGATGTAATTAAGATTTCTGCTCTCGCTTAAGAATGTTTTGTATTACATGAAACTTTCGAATATCTTTGAATTTTGTTAAGAACAATAAAGTATTTAAAATTGTTACTCGATTTTGACGTCACTGTGAAAAAACCTTTTCTTTATACATTACGCAAATATCAGTTTTATCTTTAGTTTTCATATATTAGTTTCACCAAGTACTCCCAATTGGTACGTCAGTAGAAAATGCTTGTCCCAAATCCGTTGTTTTCAAAAATTTGGATGGATAAAATTTTAATTGTATTATGATAGAAAAAAATCCAAAAATAAATAATATTAAAATGAATACAGCTTTGTGTTCAATGAACAAAGATTGGTAAATTTTAGCACTTTTTATTTCTTTTAAATAATTTCTCAAAATTTTGGTTTTATATTAGTTAAAAACGCTATAGAATTTGTACATAACACAAATTAAAATCAACATCATCAAAATGAAAATTTTTTAAAATTCTTTGGACAAAGTGTATGCACTTTTTATTTTTCACAAAAATTAGTTCAGTTCATACTTCGAGTCAAATTTCAAGTAGATACAATAGTGTCGGAATAGTAACGTCGAACCCTAATTACGTATATAACCCGAGAAAATCTAAGTAAATTGCAGCCGCTCGCGCACACACGTCGACCAGAGATAGGCTTGCATAATATAATATAATCGCAATTTATTCCAAAAACGATAATTAACAGCCATACGATATTCGATCGGAATATTATTAATACATATTATAACGCGCATATATAGGCTATTATATGCGTGTCAGACATCGATCTCGCGAGCGAGGCCTGTTGTGTGAGTATGTGCACAATTACGTTGTGCAAGTGCACTTCGCTTCAGAAAAGATTGATAATTGATACACGACTCTCGCGCGCGGCACGCGTAAATTATCCCTAAAATTCATCGCACTCTGCACTGTGCGCGCACAGCAGCAACAGCGGCTATTACAAGCGCCGTAACACTCGCAGAAACGGCGAAGCGATTCGAGAGTAATAAATACACTCGGGCGCCGTTAACGCGTCTTATCTCTCTCTCGACGGAGCTCTCAATTGTAGTGTATACACGAATCGAATTGCCGCTGCTGCAGTTGGATCGCTCGGCTAAAGTGTTATTCCCCTCTCGATTCCTCGCCCGAAAGTCAGCTCGTCGTCGTCGTTGTACTTACTCGAAATAGAAAACTACAAAAAAAGAAAAAAAGAAAATAAGGATACGAGTCCGGTGAAGATATTTACAACGTCTCTTTGAGAACAGCAGTGCAGCGTTTACAAAGATTAAACGATCGTTATGCCGTTGCCGATTTTCTTCCCTTATTTATTATCATTATTTGTTTTTTTTTTGTCATTCTTATCCGCGGGTGTGTTTATACCAATAAAACTAAATTTGACTTGCGTAAGCTGACAATCGAGAGAAGTAACGAGAAAAAGGGACAATAGATTAATCGCTGCGCCGAAACAACACCGAAACAAAAAAAAGGAGCCGAGAATTCGCCAACGATCCGCGCGCAAAATTACTCGATCGATCGATCGGCCTTGCATTTATACACGTGCGGAGCGCCGAGAAAAGGCCATTATACTCCACTTGCGGGCGCCATATACACCATAGCGTCGTGAATTCGATTTTAAAGATCGATCGGTCCCATTATATACGAGGCGGTTACATTATAATAACAGATTAACAATTGCACGTGTAGATAGATACATACGCGG
Source organism: Trichogramma pretiosum (assembly GCF_000599845.2). Classification (NCBI taxonomy): domain Eukaryota; kingdom Metazoa; phylum Arthropoda; class Insecta; order Hymenoptera; family Trichogrammatidae; genus Trichogramma; species Trichogramma pretiosum. Next base: position 349,230 of record NW_019641638.1, on the reverse strand, counting down.
GGTATTACGCGCGAATATAATTTTGTGTCTCGGGCTCTCGTGTATGTATGTACTGTACGATGATAAATACGTTTTTAACAGGCGGCTATTACGTTGCACTTAATATACCACATGCGAGATCTATCGGGACGATCGATCCTAGACGATACGAGAATTTTTCGATTACGTCTTTTTTGTGTGTACACACACGATGGAATTGTTAGCGCCGAAAATAATATATAATCGTTTATAAATTGCGATTTTATAACCGACGCGGGCGATATAATATACGATATGTCGCAATGTAAGTTTTCGCGAGGCAATGGGCCAGTGCTGCATGACGTGAATTGTTTACTCTAAAATGCAATGCCAAAAAGTTCGACGCCCGAGAGCTCCCGATATGCATAATTCAACGCGGACTCTTAAATAATATATCGTATTAATTCAATTAGCGCGCGCTGCAGTCCGGGCGGGTCGAGAAGCGTGTGAACTTGCAGAAGAAAAAAAACCACCTCTCAACCGTCGGTCAACCGTATTAAATTTACACGTCTAACCGAGGTTACGTGAAAAAAAAAATAAAAGAAAAGAGAGAGAGAGAGAAAAAAAAAAGAGTCGACAAATAAATCAATTGCCATCGCGGTGAGAGTGGGATTGTGTACTACAGTGCACAGATAGGATAGATACATGTCAACGCGCGCCGAAGGATAATTGAGTTACGATTCTCGACAACACACACACACATGACACACACAAGGGCCAATAAATTTTTAGCTCCGCAGCGCGGACAAATCAATCGGCGGTTGCGCAACGAAATACATTTTAACCAAGTTTCCGTCGTCGACCGATGATTATTCCTTTGTTCGATATACCTTTATAAGTCGATCGACCAACTTTATACGTTTCGTGTCAAGTTCTCGCGCGCGAAGATTCCGCGAGCTCGACTATGTATCGTTGATTCGTCGCGGGTTATATAATAAAATGCAGCAAACGTAATGCATAATTTCGCGTCCACGCGATGACACATCGCAGCAACGGATAATTTCTATTTTTCACACGATAATCTCGCGAGCTCGATATATATGTAAGCACTGAAACGCGCGAAAAGAGTAGCGTTTACATTTAATCGTACGTTGTATATGCTTGTGTACGAGAGTAGAAAATTAGTCAATTCGCGAATCGACATCGCGGAGACACATGTCGCATTCCTTTCTCCGGTCGATGAAAATTTAAAAACACCAAGTTCCATCGTCGTCACTCTCTCTGCAAAGGGAGCAAGATAACCTTTATACGCCTGAAGTTCGAGTGAGTGTGTAAATACGGATGTTACAACATGTGTATATCGAGCTCGGCGCCGGAGCCGTAGCTTGGAAGCTTACCCACGTACTGCAGCGAGAGTAGGATAAGTTTTTCGCACGCCCTAGAATATTTACTTACTCCGAGCTGTGATGGTGATATTTTCAATTCTGTATTATATGTTATACGTTGCTCAATGCGTGGCTGTAACGTCGCGTAATCGGTGCCATTGTATATACCGTAATACACAGAACGTCACGCATTTAATGCGCATGATGATGGTTATAGTCGTCGTCGAGAGAATCATCCCTTATGTAGATTCGATGCGTCTCGATCAGAAATTCAATCAACGCTCGAAACTTAACAACTCGATTCAGTGCCGAAAATTCATAAGGTTATTATAATACGCGAGAGACGATGTGGTTGTCTTCGTCGCGGAGTTAGGCACATCAACGACACCTTGTGATATAGCGCGTATCAAAGTCGTAACTAATTGGCATGTGTTCCACGGATTATAACGAACGCACACACACACATGTGTGTGCGGTTGAGAGACACACAAGCTGCCAAGGCTCACGTTGCATCGAAGGGCCATTTCTAATACCGAAAGTGTCGTAATTCAAATTTGCAACTCGACTGATTGTTCTGCAACGATACATTAAGAAATCAAACAAATAATCGAGGCCTATTGTTTTTTCCATATCGTTTAATTTATTTCAATTTTTCGTTTCCATTCGAGCCGGATGCAGTACGTTATACGGGTAGTATACTATATACATGGGAAATTTATTTATAAAACCGTTCACGCCCGATTCCTCGCTTTTTGAGATTAATTGCCTTATAAACGATTCATATCGCGTGGAATACATTATCGACTCGTTTTCGTTATATTTCGAAACGAAAAGTGTTTTTTTTCCATTCGGCGGTCGATCGGATAATAAGTTATTAATAATAACGGACGGCTCTCGAGCACGAATCGCGATATAAATCAAATTATTATATATTCGGTGTTCGATCGGTCGGTACAGCACAACGGCAGCGAGGCAGTTCGAACTAGCAGCTAGAATTTGAACGTTTCGAGGCAAGATGGCGTTACTTGTTCAAGATAGCGGGCCGTAGTAGTAAATATTATTGCCGGTTGCCGCTTTCGCACATGTGCGAAATTTTTCTGCATCTCAATTCTCAAGCAAGTTGTAACTTGTAATTCAGCAACGATTGCACGACTATACAGAGTATTGATTGTTTAACGTTAATCGATGTTCGGTGCGACTGCGAGATTTTTGTCTCTCGTCAACGAAATTCGCAGCTATCTCGTGTGTCTCGATTGAACTGTGATAAAATTCGAATCGCAAAGTGTCGCCGTTTCAAACTGCGGTATTTTCGCCGTCATTAGAGTGATATTTGTCGATAAGTAAAGAATGTCTCCGTCGTAGTGATAGAAGATCGATCAAACGGTAATTTTTTAGAATATGCTCAATGATTTTTGTCATGACGGTTGTTGAATAAGCATTGAACCACTTATTACAGATCATTCGATCGATATTTTTGCACGGCGATTCAACCAGGGTTATGTTTGGGTTCAAGTCATTGTTAACCGAAACGGCGGCGGGCCGTTCGAAACTTTCGAATCTCGTTCGTTGGAAGAGCGGCAAAAGCATAACGCTCGGTGGCGAAAAAATACGGCGCAAACATGCCGAGGAAAAGTCTCTGTTTGGTAAAATCTTGGAGACGAAGAAGCAAAAAGCGAAGAGACTCAAATTAGAAAAAGAGGGGAAGGTAAAGCCGACGAAAAAAGCGGCGGAATACGACTCCGAGTTCGCGTGGGTACTGAGCTCTTCGAAAAATCTCAGGAGGCTGACTTTCGAAGATGAACAAAGTAACGATGGTAAAAACTGTGATAATTTACAAGCGATCGATAAGGGTGATTTGATAGATGTTTCTTCGATTAAGAAGAGTCTGAAGAAAAAGCTGAACGACGTTCATCAAGTTAGTGATTCAGTTCAAGACGAGCCTCAAATTGATGATACGGTTCAAGATGGTCTCTACGATATTCATCCAGCGGAGAGAGATTTATCAAAAAATGCAGAAAAGACTGATGATGCTCAAACTCAAACTCGGATTATAAAGACTGATAATACTCAAAAAAACTGTTTGCTGCCAAAAGAAATTGTAAATAGAATTCTTCAGTTTCCCATATTAGATAGAAGTAAAAACTTAGATAACCAATGGAAACTTGGGACTGAACCTTTGAAAATTTCTGCTTTTGATGACAAAGCCTCTTTAAAATATCCCAGTGTTACTAGGATTTTGAGCGCATCAATGTCAGAAGAAGCTAAAGCTGTATTAGAGCGATGGAAATCAAACATGATTGAAAAGTTAGGCCTGGAGAAATTTGAAATATATCAAAAAGGTAAATATTTTTTATCAATTCATAAATTCTATTCAAGATTGATAATGTATAATTGTAAAAATTTATAAATTATTATTTTTTTTCTAGAATTATTGGCCGATGGAAAATTGTTACACTTAGCTATTATGAATAAATTAACCCAAGTACCTTACAGTGTGCCAGATAAAATAATTCCTTCATTTTCTAGTCTAGAACAAGTACTGAAAGATATCAGTGAGGTACGAGCAATCGAATCTCATGTCATTCACCCAAGGCTTATGTACAGAGGCATTATAGACTGTATTGCATTTTACAGGTATTGTACTAAAATATTGAAAGTTTGTTCCAATCACTAAAATAATACGTTTAAATTCTTTCAGGGGTGAGTTATGTGTAATTGACTGGAAAAAGTCAGACAAACCCAAAGATACTATTGGTGCTACTTATGATGCACCACTACAAATTGCCTCTTACATTGGAGCGCTGAATGCAGATATTAATTACCCTTTTCAAGTGTGTACCATAATTAATATTACTCAAACAATAAGTCAAATATAAAATATTTTGTTTTGCTTATAGATACAAAAAGGTATTATTGTAGTGGCGTATACGAGTGGAGCACCTGCAAAAGTATTTGAAATAGACGAAGACAATCTTCAACTTTATTGGAAACTCTGGCTACAAAGGTACCAGGGGTACCTCAGAGCATCCGAACAAACTTGACAAGGTGCAAATATTTAACATCTCTTGTTACATACTGGTTAAAAGCAACGTTTGTTTATCTGTGCAATTTTATCAAAGCGACGGCATGCCCGACGATTTATGTGCAGAGTGTTATATATGCCCAGGCTAACGAACTCTCGTCGATACTGTACAAGCCCGAGTTCCTTTTTTTTTTATTTCCTCCTGCTGCCGTGTTGCTGTACATAGGTAGTGCCGAGTTTCGCGAGCCGAGCGCGGCAGTTTTGTAACGGCGCGCACACGGCGTGTTGTGCACAAAACAGCCGACTAGTCGAATATTGGAAAATTTTTTTACGTACCTACCCTTCTCTCGCTCGCTCGCTTGCATATACATATTACCTTGGCTTGGGGAAATTGTGCGAGGAGTCACGGAATAAGAAAAAAGTATTATATGTACTTACTTCCTCGACCTTGTGCGTGAGTGCGATATCAAGTCTGTCGCCCCCTTTTGCTACTGCCACTGCCTGTGCTGTGCCGTACGGACCGGAGTCGTAAAACGAAACGATACGGACTTTCGCGCCTTGTTCGGGGGACTAACACGGGGCTGCGCAAAAAGAGAACGAAAAAAGGCAGAAAGAGACGAGAAAGAACTCGCCGACGCGATAAGCCCAATATACTCATTGGCGCGAGCCTGCCTCCTATAGTGTAACCGAAAACTTTTTCTTAAAGTCCACCTTAAATTGGACATCAAATGCGTGCGTGCGCGAGCGAGCGCGAAAAAAAAAGAATCCGTGCAGCACACATACGCTTTTTTCCACGCTGTCAGCCGAAAGTAGCGAAAAGAAATGAAAAGAACAAAAATCTGAATTCTCGTTTTTACATCTTAATACAGATATGCCTCCGCGCGCACGGCACACTCGTGTAGCACAAGGCTGGTGTGCGCGTGTAAAGTCTGTGTGCCTCCTAAACGCTTATCAGTACGGCTTTTCTTTTTTACTTTTCGCTTCGCAGCTGACGCGCGAGAATATAACCCGATCTGCACAGCAAAGCAAAGTAGCATATATAGAAAGAGAGAAAAAAGGAATAAGAAGCAGCAGCAGCAAAAAAGGGGTATTGCGCAAAAACCCCGTAAGCGGAAATATCTGACTGCTGAGGTACAGTATTTTTCGTACATACACACGCACGTGCATTCATTCGTACATCACCCGAACCACGCTGTACGCCGAAAGTCACGAGTGAGCGAGCAATAAAAAAAAAAAAAGAGAGAATGAGAGAGAGAGAGGAGCGAAACAGAGAAAGAGATGAAAAACCCCTTTGCTGCATCGTCGCAAAATAAAAGGAAGCTCCGGAAAATAATACTACCCGGTAGGTGTGCGTTGGCGGATTTCTGTACTCGCGAATTAAAAGCGAGACGCGCAGAGGTATAGCAGAAGTGCCATGCGTGCGCGCGAATGCACGCAGCACGATATTTACCTTTTTGAAATCGTAGTAGAACGCATGCCGAGAGAGAGGAACGCACGGAGCACGCGGATAGTGGTTATTGGATTTTTCGGATTTTGTAATAAAAAAAATGAAATAAAAAACAAAAAGATTCGAATAAACAGAAGTATAAATAAAAAGATTTTGAGTATTTTAAATTAAAAAAAAAATTGATTAACTGCGCTTGGTGCAATGCAATCTCGATATTTTAATAAATTCCACCCCGAATTTCATGTACCTTCGTTTATTATATATTATTATTATATTTATGAACGAAATGTGTTGGGGCTCGAGCTGCTCGCGTACCGAGCTTTGTAAAGAAAGTCCAGCGGTTCCCCTCCCTCCCACCCCTCGCTGCAGCAGCTCTCGAGCTGTACACTGGCTACATAATAAACGAATTAATAATGCAGCTTTTTCACTCTTTACTTGCGAGCCGAAAGCAGCAGTAGCAGCAGCAGCAGCAGAGCAAAATATCGTATTTCTCGCTCTCTCTCTCGCGGCACAAAGGAATTTAATTGCGAATCGAGTAAATACTTATTTTAAAATAGAGAGAGAGAGAGAATATACAAAATGTAAATCAACACAACAATGTGTAGTAGCAGCGGCTCGTTCTTCTCTGCGGCCAAGTATATGGCTTGTTCGGGAAATATTACACACCGCCGTATATATATATACGCGCGAGCATTATTTGTTTATACGCGTTTATATAGAACTGCAGCAGGCATCGAAGCTTTTTGTTTTCATTTTCATTAATTTTTTTTCCCCCCCGTTATACTTACCGGCTGCAAGTTCAATATTTGCCTATATACATAACGCACGGGTGTGTACATCTTCGATAAATAAATAATAATAAAATACAGTTTCACGCGCGCGAGCCCAAACGTTTCGGCTGTATCATAGATAGCGATATTTCGCTGCGCGTGCTGCACGTGATGCACCGTGTACACCCGCCAACCCTCGTTTAGCTGAGCGAAGCGAAGTCCTACTATTGTTAACTCAGGACGGTCTTGTAAACACGATACCTCAATAACCGTTCAACCGATTGGGTCCAAATTTTTATGGGGCCTTTCTAGCGACCCCAAGATGTGCTGTATAAATTTTGGAATCGATACGATCATTTTTCACCCCTCTATCAACCCTTAAACTATTTACGTGATTCTCGCGTTATATTCATCAGAATTTTTGTATCAATATGTATCTGGAGGATTAAATAAATAAATAAATAAATAAAAATATAAATAAAAAATAAAAAAAATAAAAAAAAATAAAAAAAAATAAAAAAAATATTTAATAAATAAATAATGCTCTAGATCGAGTTGGAAGCACTTAAATGATATAATGCAAAGAACAAAAAAGATTTATAATATGTTAAATATTTTTATCATCCCTTAACGTCCCCAAGTACGTCTTCAGAAATGTTTTCAGAATTTTTGTGCAGTATTACATCATGCTTATACCCCAATGATATTTATAGGGTAATTTGAATTATGTTATAAATGTTATATCCCTCCTCATATATGTATTTAT